>NW_028229646.1:48722-187216 GCF_053477565.2 Lygodium microphyllum | reverse complement strand
CCTAAGGGGGCAATATGCTCAAATTTTGTGAGCCCATCATATTGAGCTAAAAATGTATTAGCCTCACTTAAACAGCTCCAAAACATGCTTAATTAATGAAGTAACAGAAATGTGTTCCTAGAGAGTGTCTATGTCCCCTAAGGACAAATCCACTTGGGAGGGCCCAAACTTTCTATAAATAGGTATGCTGCCCTCCATTCAGTCAATAGATCTCATTTTTGTAGGTTTAGGTGTTTTTAGCTTGCTGCCCACACCCCTTTTGTGGAGGACATCATAGTCTCACCTGTCCCTTGCTGTCATCTACAGTCTCGTGCCTGTTTCCAGCCTTCCACCCGCAGTTTGTAGCTGTTTACAACAGAGTGACTGTTGTTGTTGATCACTCTCTAGCTGCCGTCTGCTCAATTTTCTCTCTTCTTGTTGTCGTCGCTCCTGTTTTTCTCTCTCCTTGGCCTGTCATAGCAGATTTTCTCTCCTCAGTCTATCGCAGCAGATTTTCTCTCTCCATTGCCTGTGTTTGCTGTTTTCTCTTGCAGCTTGTGTTTTTAGTCTTTCTCTCTCCTCACTTGTGTTTTTAGTCTTTCTCTCTCCTGCACTGTCATCTGCATTAGATCCAGCCTTCCTTGGTTGTGTTTGTTGGTGTTGACCATGAGCTTTTCAAAATCTCTGGCTGGGATGACTTGAAAGTCAAGTTGACTGAGTATCAGTGTCTTCTTGCGGAATTCTCCACTACGGAGACTCCCAAGTCCTCTGACGATCAAGTCATATTGTTTCTAAATAAACTCCCTAGGAAATACTTCAATTTTGTGGAAGGTATAGTTTCAAAGCCTACCATGCCTACTTTCTATGAATTTGAGTGCCAGCTGTTGCGTTATGCATGATTGTTCGATCATATCAATAATCCTTCAAAGGGGACTCTTGTTGCTCATTTTCAGAAGGGGCAGCAAGGGAAGAGGAAACAAAATCAATGCGGGGAATCACAAGGAAACTCCTAGTCACAACTTAAACCAAGGTGACAGAATGTACCTAAAAAGAATAGGTATTGTCAACATTGTCAAAAGGCTGGCCATTTTGACGACGAGTGTCGATTAAAGGCAAGAGACACAGCACCAAAACCTAAGTCTCAGACCCCAGCCCCTCAATCGAGCAACCCTCAGCAGGGGAGGCGGCATGATGGCAAGGGATAGTTTAAAGCTCAGTCTCACATTGCCATCGGTTAGCCATCTCAGTCGACAACGTTCTCAACTCCAGAGGGCTTGTCTGATTGGTTTGCAGTGGCCCACATTGTCTTCGTAGAGATTTTAGATTCAAGTCTTGTCCATATTTGTGAGTTGCTTCTTAATAAGGTTTCTGCAGAGGCCCGCTCATCACAGCCGAGCACTTCAGCTCTTGTTTGGATTGTGGATAGTGGAGCTAAACATCACATGACTCTTATAGAGGACATCTTACGTACTTGAGCTCCTGCAGTCGGGCGGGTCCACATATGACACAACTCCTCAGTCAAGATTCAAGCTTAAGGTCGCATCAATTTTGCCATTGACAAGGGTCCGGATCTAGCTTCGCTGGACAATATATATCATGTTTCTCAGCTTGGGGTGAACTTGTTATTTGTTCAGCAGCTTTGTCAATGGGGGCGCAGTTTTCTTTATAGTAGCGATCACAGTCGAGGTGGTCCTTGACTCTCAGACTGGTTTAGTGATTACTCATGATGAGTCACATGCTAATGGCCTATACCACATGACACGCTTTCTGATCGAGCCGACAGTCGAGGGCTCCTTGTTTCATAGGTTCCGGGCATTTGCCACATCTTGGGAACCTACGAACAATGAGCGTCTTTGGCATTTTCACTTAGGGCATCTTGGTTATGACTCTCTTTATGAGTTGTCACGTCGCGAATTAGTTGAGGGCCTTCTCCGCGTGAAGCTAGCTTGTGATGTTTGTAAAGCCTGTTAGCTCGGGAAGTAGCAGCGTATCTCTTTTCCTCAACAATCCACACATTGTGCTGAGGCGCCTCTTAGATTGATTCATGTTTATCTTTGTGGACCGACATCCATTGCCGCCTTGAACGATGTGCTATACTTCTTTTTAATAGTGGATGATCATTCTAGATACATGTGGGTGTACTTCCTCAAGCATAAGTTAGATGCTTTCACATATTTTTTTGCTTGGGTGCTGCAGGTTCATAACGAGGCTGGATGTCATGTTGGTTGCATGAGGAGTGATAGCGGTGGTCAGTTTATCTCCCATGAGTTTTCCGAGTTTCTACAGTAGCATGGCATCTCTTGCCAGCTCACCTCTACCAACTCCCCCTCTCAAAATTGTTGAGATATTGGCAATCGCACATGGCTTAGCCTTTTTGTATGGAGCAGTCTGGGCTCAAGATGCACAATCCCATATGCACAATGGTGGAAAGTGCAGCCTAGTCTATTCCTGTAAAGCATTGTACTTGTTCTCATTTTGAATGCAATGTCATGGTACTTTTGTACTTCCAGCAAAGTGTCTATGCCATTGTCAACACACAAGACTGTGTTTATGAGTCCAAGCTTCTATCTTGGAACCTAATTCACTTGTGTGACATTTGGTCTTATGTCTGTTATCTCATGAGCTTACTCTTCCTCTTTCAACCTCCATAGCCATGCTCTAGATCCGACATTTTTATAAAAATGGAGTTGTAGAGTGTAGGAACCGGATAGTCATGGAAATGGCATGCTTTATGCTATTTGTAGCAGAGCTCCTTGAGCGCTTTTGGGTCGAGGTTGTTAACATTGCTGTGTATATCCTCAATTGGTGCACGACTACGGCTCTTTCTCAGAAGATCCTGTATGAGGCATTCTTTGGCTTGCGGCATGTTATTTCCTGCTTTAGAGTCATCGGGTGGCGTGCCTATACACATGTGCGCGCGCCTGGTGATAAGATAGAAAAGCTCACTCCCCGAGCTGATCTTCTTATTTTTGTCAGATATTCCTTTGAAGCGAAAGCCTATCGTTTGTTCGATCCTCGAACAAATAAGGTGATCGTTTGGAGGGATGTCGTTTTTTACGAGAGGGATACCATGTAGTCCTTTGTACCGGATTTTGATCCCATTCTTTCTTTCACATCATCAAAGATTGTGCCTGTTGCTAAGCTTGGTCTACTTCCCGCTCCTGATGTTCCTGCAGATTCTTCAGTTGCTAGACCCCCTCCGTGAGACCCGTTATCTTGTTGGTACTAGTAGACCATGTGTGAAACCAGCCTTTCTTCTTGAAATGGGTGGTGATAACCTGATTTAAGAGTTAATTACAGCAATAAATGCACATAAAATAAAATACACACCTTACCATAACATTCTTGGACAGTAGACTCTCTGTTGGCCCCAAAACTGGCGCCCCTTGTGGTATTTCTTTAGCTTTCATTCAATTGGAAGGAGTCCAACTTGAGATTCTTCAATCTCTTCCCGCTAACCAATTGCTCTTGCTGTCATAAATGACCATCAAGCCTTTTGGGTCATTTGCCCCTTGATTCACCCAGGACTTCTCCAATTTGACCCTTGGTTGGCCAAATGCTGCCCCAAATCAATTCGGGATGGGCTAGCTCCTAAAATCCCTTGATAATCTTCAATTATCAGCTGCTGATTTCAATCCCTTGAGCCTTCAATCTTTGGCACGGATCCCAAGGTGATTGCTAAACCCTAATTTTTGCTGTAAATTAGGGTTTACTGCAGAAATTATAGATCAGCCCACCAAAAATGACTGAGATCTCCTCCGAATGGCTAAGAATTGCTAAGAATGGTTGAGCATAGGCTGAAGGAGATGAGAGAATGCTGTAGAGAGAGAAAATTCTGAGATTTGTCCCGAAGAACTGATCAAAATCAGCTGCTGCCCTGCTGTACCAGCCCCAAACGGATGCACCAACAACAATAGGAGCATCAGAGATTGTGATCTTCAGGAGAAAGTGCATCAACAGCAATTGCCAGCTTCCCAAGGTCAAGAATATGCAATCTCCATCACCAAAATGGTCTCCAATGGCTGGAAAATGGCCCCAAAAGCTAGCAGCAACAGTCCAACACCTCTTCCCAACAGCTCCAAAATGAAAAAATGAGATTTCCCTCTCCCTTCAGCCCTATTTAGTCTTTTCCCCACTTGCATGGGAAAGTTTTGCCAATTGGCAGCTTTCTTAATTCATTTTCAGCAATTTCCAGCCATTTAATTGATTTTCAGGTTGAATTAATTCTGAAAATTAATTCAACCCTTAATCCATGCCCAAAAAATTGACCTTGCCCATCCAAAAAATAATTGGTTGGTCCATTTGCAACCAAAGTAGCCCCATGCATTAATTGACCCTTGGACAAGCATTAATCCATTAATTCATGCCTAGTCCCTAGTGTCACCATTGACACTTAATGGCCAATTAATGGTCCTAGGGGCAAATTGACACCAAAATTCACCTAGAATCTAACAATTGTAACTTGTTACAACTTTTGCCTTTGACACCCATCTTTTTCACAGGGTCCTTTGGCCTTCAATTGTGAAAAAGTAGCTTGCACCTCACATGTGCATCTTTTAATTGCACATTTAATTAATCCTTTAATCAAATGTCAATTAAACATACGCAAAGCATCAAATTTTCACATCCTCGTGACAGTGTGGGATTCGGGAATCTTACCACCAGATTCCACTCCAGAGAGACCTAGAAGATCTTCCCGGCTTGCTCCTCAGGCATACTTGCTCCTTAGTCATCATTTGCATTGCTGTTTATAGCGGATTATATAGCACATTCTGAGTCGGTAGGAGGCTCTTCAGCACGCTCAATGGCGAGTGGCCATGGAGAAGGAACTAGAGAGTATTGACCGAAATGAGACTTGGACATTGGTGGATCGTTTGAGCCACAAGAAAGTCATCGGGACAAAGTGGATTTTTAGGACCAAGCTAAAAGCTAATGGGACTTTAGACAAGTACAAGGCTTGCCTTGTAGTGCAAGGGCTTCGACAGAAGCATGGCATTGATTATGAAGAGACCTTTGCTCCTACTGCAAGGTTGACATATTTTCGGTTGCTTCTCGCACTAGCCGCTCACCACGGTTGGCCGATACATCAGATGGATGTCAAGAGTGCCTTCTTGAATGGTTATCTCGAGGAGAAGTCTATGTGGAGCAGCCATCGGGCTTTCCTTTTGGAAACCCGCGGAATAGGGTATTCCACTTGCAGAAAGCTCTTTATGGGTTGAAGCAAGCGCCACGGTCTTGGTTCCATAGGATGGATGAGTTATTACAGACTCACAAATACCATTGTACCCCTTATGACCCGAACTTATATGTTCGATCTACTGCAGAGGGGGTGAGCTATATCCTGTTGTACATTGATGACTTACTCATCACCAGCTCGGATTTTGCTGCTATTGCAGAAATTAAGGCAAAGCTTAGTGCTACCTTTGAGATGACAGACCTTGGTTTGTTGTCTTAATTCTTGGGGATGGAGGTAGTTCGATCTGGGGGCTGTATTTTTGTGTCACAGCAGAAGTACGCACTTCAGCTTGTGGAAATAGTACACTATGGATCAAACACGGCCAATGGCCACGCCTCTTGATCCTACTGTCCACTTGTTGAAGGATACCCTAGGTCAGCCCTTCGATGCACACACCTATCGGTTTGTTATAGGGAAGCTTCTTTGGTTGATTCATACTAGGCCAGATTTAGCTTACTCAGCATACATACGTTGTCAGTATTTCACAGCACCTAGAATGTTACATTGGATTGCATGTCTTCGTGTGTTGCGTTATTTACAGTGTACTTATTCTTATGGCCTGTCAAATGGTTCTGGTTTATGTTTGCAGGGTACACTGATTTTGATTGGGCAGGAGATCTTGACACGTGGCATTCCCATGGCGGCTACCTCTTTACCTTGGGCACGGCTCCCATTTCCTGGTCTAGCAGTAAACAGGAGACATCCTACCCTGTCCTTCTGTGTGCAGAGATCCAGCAGCAGTCCAGACTATGTCGTTTGTGTTGTCACAGGTGCCACTCTTGTTGTCTGCGCAGCTGTCCAGACACAAGGGTGATTGCAAATTCAATTGCAGGATACTATGAGATCTTTTATTCTAATCTAGGGGGGATGGTAGTTTTCCTCAGAAATTTACTATGTTGATGACATAGAACGTGCATTGATTACCTTTTTTGTGTTTTGGCTTACAAATCTGCATTGTAACTTACTACCTCTGTTTGCCTGGCTTCAAGTTGATGTTCCATATTACCATAGCTTATGTCTCCTCAATTGATGCGTAGCTGTCCAGACAGAAGGGTGATTGCAAATTCAATTGCAGCACACTATGAAACCTTTTATTCTAATTTAGGGGGGATGTTAGTTTTCATCAGAAATTTACTAAGTCGATGACATAGAACCTGCATTGATTACCTTTTTTGTGTTTTGACTTACAAATCTGCATTATAACTTACTACCTCTGTTTGCCTGGCTTCAAGTTGATGTTCCATATTACCATAGATTATGTCTCCTCAATTGATGTGCTATACATGTTGTCAGTGTTACTTCCTTCAGCAACAGTGTGACTGCTTTGTCTCACCCACCATACTTAAAGAATGTGTTGTTACTCTGTCAAATGTTCAAAGCGAATTAAAGCATCTAGTAGAAAGATACAGTTCTGTATGATTTCCATAAAATATGTCACAACTGCAACATTTTTTCTTCACAGTTGGCGATTGCTGCTCTGCAATCTGCAAGTGAAGATTACAAAAGCATAGATTTTGATCGGTACAATTTACTTTAAATAGTATTCTTATAGATAGGAATTAGCTCCTTTAACTATCAAAGTGAAATGTTGTGAGAGTGTCTGTCAGGTGTATGGTGAACTGATTTAGGGTAACAGTGTAGCAGATATTTGCAAAGAATTGCGGACCGACAGCGGAAGAAGAATGCACTTGCTGAGTTGCTCAACTGCATCAACACAATCAATAAGATGGTAGAACTGGCAGATTGGTTTGATACCAGACTTGGTTCATTGGATTTCTGGTGACTTGATTGTCTGACCTGGGTAAGCTAATATTGCCGACTACCCATTTGCCAGGTGAAGCAGCAAAGACCCTTTAATGAGGCTGATGTGAAACATATTGATCGAAAATTGAAATATTGCCGAAATCCACACCTTCAGGACGAGTAAGTGTTTTTGATATATTGAGTTTTATCATATTTGCCAACCAGTAAATATCTTCAAAGTATTCTCTGGGAAAAAATAATCTTCAGACCGTACGAAGCTGAATAATGTTACATCCACATACAGTGTAATTTTGATCATGTACTGCAGGACCAAAAAGAGGGAAAGAAAGACAAAGCATAAACCTAAGCGGCCATCCCAGGAAGTTGGTGGTGATTAGCATGATAAGCATTGCATAATGAGAAGTGCTTTTAAGGCAGTATAGAGGTCAACATGCTGGCATAAGTCACAGTAGCAGGTCTAGAAGTTCGCAAAAAGCTGTGGGATCTAAATGGTTGGAGGGCTTTGCTATATAGTCAATCAAGCATCAAGTGTAAGAATACATTATATTTGCAGTATAAAAATTTTGAAAATCCACTGAGTTTGAACAGTAATATGTTCTACTTGTGGTACAAAATTTTGAAAATCTGCCAAGTTTGGAGATGAATGCATATGCATCAGGAAGCAGTTGATTAAAGTCTCAAATGTAAGTTTGCATTACACATTTTTCTTATGCTTTGCAAGCTAGTGTTTCCTCTTTTAGTGACTTGCCTCCACCATAGTGATCATTTCAATACTCTCTAGAATGTTGTGTAAGAGTTTCCAATATTTTCATGTTGAATCCACCAAGGCTTTAAACTTGGATCATGCCTTTAAGGCAACTTGGGATTGTTTCAACCATGATAAAACTATTCTTAAACCTGATATGAGAGAGAGAGAGAGAGAGAGAGAGAGAGAGAGAGAGAGATCGAAATATACCATTCCAAGTGTAAAATGTGATATTTAGTGCAACGTGATGTACAAATAATGTTGATGAAGGGACAAAAGGAGTGGATTGAAGGAGCATTAAATGGCTAGCTATGTAATTAGACGAGGGCTACATTGTGTTAAGGATACAACCATGTGGACAATCCTATCGAACTCTTATCTAGTCGAGATCATTGGGTATAGTATCATACATCCTTGATGAGATAATGTATGGATAGTGTATGGATTGGTATCTTAGTGCTACAAGGTGCTTGATGCCCCCAAAGGAAAACCCAAACAACAACAATACCACAACCCCAATACGGTGCCTGTTGACCAGAGCAATGATGTGCAAAGCCTTTGAATATGAACTTGGAATCAACTAAGGTGTTCTTGATCGGGGGACTCCATGACTAGTCCAAGGGGAAAGCTCCCTTTTGAATGTAGTGTGGGATACCTCGCCCGAACTATAGGGTATCTACACTATTCAGAGGGAGGCTTTCCCTCTAAGTGGCTATTTGCATCTCATGGGTCATGTATATGTCTAGGCAGCTAGGTCTCTCTATGAAACCGTTTGTTTTGGTCCTTAGAAAGTGGTTCCCATAGTATGACAACTTCGAGGGGAGGGGCTCTTGGGGTGAAATCTATGTATGCTATATATGAAGTTGCTAGAGATATTGTCTCATGACTAGGTTCCTTTCAATGTCAAAGGTGCGTGGAGGGATAGTTAGGATCATATATTGAGGGAGAGTGTGTATATCGATCCCATACAACATGAGCCATTGCTCTATGTATACCATGAACTCCCATGTCTTGCCTATGCGAGCTACCTAGAAGCCTAGAAGGTTGCTCTAGGCAATGTTTGGATGGATTTTTCCCTCTCTATATAAACTTGATATAATCTAAAAAAGAGCCTTTGTTAATCGTAGGAGGTTTTGCTATGATGATTTCTTGTGGTGGATGGTTTTCTATGGATCATTTATGAGAGCATGATAATCTATGGTCTCTCAATCTATGTCCATAGGGATGCAGTGAAACTAGGTGTCTAGATAGGTGCTCCACATGCCATGGTTGGTGTGAACAATGTATCAAACCATCACCTCCATGTGCAAGTATCATGGAAATGTCTTCATGGCTAATGTTGCGTATTGTCAAGTGAGTTGGTCTTTGGATGCCTTTGACATGGTGAATCTCCTAGTGGATGTGGTTAATGTAGCCCCCTTGTAGTTGTATGAGTCTACTACCTCCACTTGTCCTATTCATAGTGTGAAGATGGATCCCTTTTGCTTTGGGGTTGATGTGTGGAAGTTTTGGATGTTGGTCTTCTCAAGATTAATGGTCAATTCCCTTTGTGTGCAAAATTTATGTAGAGCATGGAGATGTAGACCCTCCTGTGACCTAGAGACCTGCATGATATCATTACAATAGTAGTTGCTAGGACCCTTGGTCACTTTGCCACTTATGTGATGTGGTCCTCTCTTTTATCGATGTGAAGTCCAACTAGTGTAGAGAAGAAGAGAGCTATACTTCATGACAATGTTGTTAGAGACTACAATTGAACATCCTCTAGACATCTAACTTAGCTTATCAATCTCTCCTATAGTACATTAGTCCCCAAAATCATATTTGATGGAATCCGAAGTTTGTAATATTCTTTCTCATGGGATTGTATCAAATGCTTTGTGAAAGTTCACAAAGTGGTGATTGAGTCTATTTTTCTTAGCGTTATTGGCTCAAGCATGCCTCTCAAGGTAAATACATGATCTTTTGTAGAAAACTCATATTAAATTTTTCCACATACAAATTCTTGCAACATGAAATATTCTTGGTAGAAAGAAGTTCATTTAGTCGCAAACTTGGGGCTGTTTCTACCACAATAAAACTATAAACATCTCTCCCTCAGTCTCTCTCTCTCTCTCTCTCTCTCTCTCTCTCTCTCTCTCTCATTTGTGGCAACAAACCACCTCTACAGTTGCAACAATATTTGTGTTTTGTGTGTGTGTTCCTTGCTTTAAAGTCCTATCCATCATAGGTATTCAAGGTTCTCTAACCATGGTTCTTTGTTATCTTCAAGAATGGGCGTTTTGTTCTAAGCACATGAGATATGTTTAATACAAGGTATGTTTGTAATATTTTTCAATTGATGGACCCAAAAACTCTAGCGGTATGATAGCACATTACTTTCTTTACATTCTATATAACATAATATTGAGATTATTTAATTGATACATCTCAACCAAAAAGATTTGAGGTGATTTTACATAGGACCCATTATGTGATGCTAAAGCTAAAAGTATGTTTTGATAGTCTCTCTCTTAGTAAAAAATGTATTCCACTTTGGCTCAAGTTTGACTCTTCCTAGGAAAAAGAGGCTCCCTCACACATACATTTTTAAACAATAGTAATTAAATCTATTTAGGTGAGGTTGGTTACACCACCCTATCTATCCATTAGTTTGTGCACAATGTGTAGTTTAATGCGTAAGGATTAAAAACCCTTCATTTCATTATCAAAGTAAATTTTGTATTTTGTCAAACCTTTGGATTACATAAAAAAGGACAAGGGCTCAATTGTTGCTTGGTAGCTTGGTGGCTCAATTTTTGAATTGCATGTATTAAATAGTGATGTTGGAGTTGGTTTGTCTTTTTAGATGGGAAGTAGGTCTTGTTCTATCCAATTTTTTTCGGTGCACATAAATTGTAGAGCATCAATTGCAAAATATGTGGTGCCAAGGCATTACATATGCAAAATATCTCAACCACAAACCTACCATACTAAGCAATCAATATACAGTCCTCATTTCTTCTTTGCCATATCAAGGGTGCAACTCTAGTAGGCAAAATTTTGGACATGTTGCTTGTGAGTTTAAAGTCATAGTCATTCATGGGACTTATATAGTTTCTAGATACATGTTATACATGAAAATTGATAGGAAAATGATTGGAAAGTTTTATCAACTAAATTTGGTCTTGTAAAACCTCACAAGGTTTACAAATGTGTGCATCTAGTTATGATACTTCTCCCTCGTTCAAATTTTAGTTTTGTTATTTCTAGGGAGGCCGAATGAAAAATAAGGGATTATACTAAGATGATAGTTCCTTTCAACTTCTTTGAGGCGTTGGTTGTTAATGGCCTTCATGACATCAATGTATGAGTGGATACAAAGGGACATGTCACCAAAGCATAAAAGTGTAGGTATCTCTTCATGCAGTTAGATGAGGAGATGATTGGCATCTGTGGAGTAACTCATTACAATAGGCGCCATGTCTCAATGTTCAAGTCTATTGCACATCTTGTAGTATGATTATTGTGCTTATTATAATCCAAGGATCTCTATAGTCAATTGATACCATCTTGTCTTTGTTGTCCCATACAACCAAGAGGTGTATATGAGGAGCAATATGAAGCTCTACTGAGAAGTTTATATGAGTAGACCATAGACAAAGCTCACAAGAATGAGTGTGTCCAAAGAATGAGTAGTCTCCTACTCATGTGTGATTGGTGAGAGAGACACGTATTAGCTCATGAGAGGGAGATCTCAAGGGAAGAAAAAGGAAGATCTATATTTCCACGATACACACTACTATGAGGAGCAATGTGTATTAGCTCATGACAGAGAGCTCTAAAGGAAAGCAAAAAGGAAGATCTATATTTTGATGATCTATCCACCATATAAGGTTACAAAAAAGAAGTATAGATGTGAGGAGGGAGAACTATTAAGGAAAATTAAGAAGATCAGATGAAGGAGGGCCTCACATCAACAAATGGCTCCTCTCAAGTAATAGATACTCTTTCACTTGAGCTCAAACACGCACGCACGCACGCACGCACGCACACACACACACACACACACACACACACACACACAGAGAGAGAGAGAGAGAGAGAGAGAGAGAGAGAGAGAGAGAGAGAGAGAGAGAGAGAGAGAGAGAGAGAGAGAGAGAGAGAGAGAGAGAGAGAGAGAGAGAGAGAGAGAGAGATGCACACACAAGTTCTAAACCTTTGATAAGTCATTTTGAATTTTATATGCAAGAGTTTAACCAAGGTGTCAACCCTTCCACTAGTCATGTTTCCATTCATTTTGCATCACAATGCTTCACTTGCAGTTTAGGCTTTGTAGTATTCTTGTAGGATTTAATAGTTTGCCTTGAATAGAGTCTAATGCTTGGGATTATTGCTGTCATTTGAGAGAGTCAAAAGTAATAGTGCAAGTCGACAAAAATAATTGACAAAAATGGTTCCATGCACTTGTGAACTATGGTTGATAGCTCATGCTTCTTCTTTCCATCTTCTATGACTTCAAGTTTAGATTTTCTTTACTTCTTTCCTTTCGCTCAACACCAATTGTTTCTTCTAGCTTCTCTTTTTATTTGCTTTTTCTCACCAAGTTTTATAGAATGGTAAGGTTAATACCCTTGCTAAATGGTGCCACTCTCTTGAAATCTTTGGTAAGGTTGGAAGAGAGTGGTGTTGTGGGAATGGGGTTCCTTGATGACGAGATGTGGATGGTTGTTGTTATTCAACACTTGCTTTTGAATTGCATGCTCCCCCTAGGGGGTGTGTTTACATTTCATGAGTGAAGATACATGTGCTTGTGCAAATGGGAGATGAATCTAATGCACGACAGACTAGAGTTGTCTCGCTTTGAGGATCCAATAGGTGAAAATGTGGAGTGTGCTATAATAGTTCCAAGTGGTTAAGTTTATTAAGTACGCTTAAGGCTTTTTTCCCTTGATGTCACTTGGATAGCACATAGGTAGCATTTTGGCCTCACCTAGTACTATTCCTCACTAAAAGGTTAAAGAGAGGAAGCGAGAAATTTGTACATTTTCGTAGGTAGCAACTTGAAGATGAGAATGATAGGTACATCAAGTTTCAAGCAACTTAGGACCTCAAAATTCTTAAGCATAAAATGGAGAACATTGATGCCTTCTTTATGGTTTGGCAACTACTAATTTGGCACATGTTGGGTAGCAAATATAAAAAATAAATGAACTTAACTTATTTGTGGAAGATACCACCGAGGAGGTGATGGATACTTATATTTTGTTGTTTTTGCCTTTATTGTTGTAATTGTCATTCTTTGATTGGCTATTGTGGCTAGTATTATTCCCAATCCTCTTCAGGTAGCATCAATTGTGTTGAGGCATGGTAGTAAGGGCCTTGATCTTCTCAGACTTCCATAGCTATTGCTTCTTTGGACACTCTCAACAATAGGTGTGGATGGTTGGTCTTCAAGGCAGGGAAATGAAAATCATACCCCATCAAGGTCCTCATCTAAGGATCCTACCTCCTTGAGCATGTGGATAAGGTCAATAGTCTAATATTCTTAATATGCATAGAAAGTAATTACATTACTTAGTTAGAAAATATCTTAGAAATGTCAAAAAACAATAGTAAAAACAAACCTAACACTAGCCGCCTATAACTGAAAGGAATATTGTATAGACACATTTGAAAGGTAATAAGGGCTAGGAATTATGCAAAAAGATATGTTAATGTATAGTCTTGCATGGCTAGAAAACAAATGCTCAACAAAATCTATTCACATATAACTACCCCAAATTTTTTAAATAAATGAAACACTACAGCTTATATATTAAATCAAACTAATCTAAAATGTAAAGTGTAGTTGGGATTTTGTTTTAAATTCGATATCATAATTGTTTCATCTGATAATTTATCAAGAGAACGCATCTATAATTGAATGCTGAATAAAAGGACAAAGTTAAAGATCTTAGTATTCTCTAAAAGATATTTTTTACTTGTATGCATCATCGGCCTAAGGAAGCAAACATGTAACCCAAATTAATGAAGAGTGACATTCATTCACAAGAACATTGTAATGTGCCTCTCAAATGGTCCCTTGATGACACAATTTATTAGTCCATAAAGAGGTCATTCTAAGCAATGCTATCCAAAACTCCCTTAATGTTGCAGATTTTGCTACCTAGGATCTCTCCTCTACCTCACAGGGGAAGGTTATCTAGTTCCCACAATGATTTATCTGAATTTAAGGCCACTAAAACAATAGTATGGTCACCTAATTGTTTACCTCAATTACATACAATCGATTACACAACTTATTCCAAATAGAAGCAAACCTCTATCGCACCTTGCTCAAAGAGAGTGAGAAACAAGGGGAAGCCAATGCATCAACCCCTCTTCCCATGAGGTAAAGTCTCACCCCCAACCCCTTGAAATGACAAAAGGTTGGACTCCAATTTTTTTCCCTAGCACGGTCATGTGTCAGCTCTTTCTAGCCTATTGATTGAATGTTTGTAGGTAACCTCTTGGATTAATGCGACCGCCCTACCATATTATTATGGGTTCATCGGGAACCCACTTTCCCACTTTCCTTTTGGAACAAAGATCTTAGTTACCCAATTACCCAGCATGATTAATGTAACATTAAAAAATAACATCCTTAATTAATAGCACAAGGTGCATTCACTAATCTTAGCATCGACACAAATACAAGTTGAAAACAATATTCCAATAGAAAAAAGGTCTTTATTCCACTTGAGCAATATAGCTTTATTTACATAAATATATCTATCCAAGATAGGACCCACCTAAAGGCATTTCCACCAAATTCCTTCCCTTAGCTAGTGTTAAGGTCTTAGGGGAAGCCATCTCGACTTGTAGGGGTTAAACTAGACTTTGATGCACAAGGGATTTATAACTAGAGCCCAACCTAGCACCATTTCCATCTCCTAGCTAACTACACACCCTACAAAGAGACCTCTCACTCTATTGGCAATAAAGGGCCATCGTGCTCGTACCTGCCCATTAGGGCACTATACTATCACACACACACACACACACACACACACACACACACACACACACACACACACACACACACACACACACACACACACACACACACACACACACACACACACACACACACACACACACACACACACACACACACACACACACACACACACACACACACACACACACACACACACACACACACCCCTATAAAAAAACTTAGAAGTACAATCTTTGTACCCACATATATTGTGTCATTCTATAGTTCCTGCACTTCAAACTAGTATCAGAGCTTGGCATTCTAGAGCAGGAGCTTGAGCAGGCAATGCATTTGTGTCTCTTGAGAAAGAGATTGCATTCAGTTCACAGTAGGGTAGCCATTGCTCTTTGCTATTTCATTTGAGCTTCAATCGAGAGCTTGTTTGGGTTCTTGAGGACCCTCCTCACCTTCCTTACCATCAAGAGTATCCCCCAGCCCTTCCCATACCTACATGCACAACCATGTGAACAACAATAGATCAATTCATAGTAGACATTTGGTTTCTATCAGGTTCCTTACTCCATTTGGGATTCATGTGGTAGCTCATTTGAGCATTTAAATGCTTGGTTTTATGCTTGTGCATTGGATTTTCTTCCAGCATTGACATTTGGACTATTTTGCTTTAGTTCTGGACTATTATGATAGTCCATAGATAGTGTAAAACAGGGCAACAACATTAACATTTGATGTTATGCTTGTTGGCATTGGCATTTGATGTCTACTGGTTGTCGATTGATGCCTAAATGCTAAGAGATGCTATACCTATGTTATGGAATTGATTTGGAGCTAATTTTACCTCTAAAATAGCTTCATTTGATAGTGAATCCCAACTGATGTATATAGTAGTAAGTCTGTGATTGACAGGTCATCTCTGAGAAGTGATCCGCTTCATTATTTGAGCTCACATATGCTTCCCAAGATGCTCGAATGGTCATGTATAGGTGCTCTACATTTGGAGATGATATACCTTGGGTCTAAGATGCATTTTCCTTGGTTTTTTTACTTCTATTTATAGTAGGGTGGCTAAATGTACTTGACAGAGGTTTCTGGTATGCCGATTGCATTTGGGTCATCTCTCGAGTACTAGTGAAACAATGTACATGCATACCATGAATGCTAATCACTTGGAAGTGATTTCAAAGATGTTTTATGCTTGATTTGGAGCTAAGGAAAGGTTGTCTTGGCTATAAGAAATTGTAGACATCAGATGTTATACCTGCAAGTGATTTTGACAGGATTGTCTGCTTCTAGTGAAGCTCATTTGTGTAGACATATTGCTACTTTATGTTGTGAACAACAAAAACCATTTGCAAGTAGTTTGTACCTAGACGTGTGTTGCTATATTTTGTGATGTTTATATGCATGCTATTGGTATGAAATGTCACTGTCATGTTGAAATATGATTAGTAACTAGAACTGAGATTTTGGAAGTATATTATAAGTTGGTTTTCTACACCTCCTATCGGATTAGCCTTGTTCTCTTGTCATTTTGAGTTGCAATCATGGCTAGCAACAATGATAGCAGTCATCTTATGCACATCAAGAAGCTTGAAGGGGCACATAAATTTGTAGTTTGGCAAAAGTAGTGCTACAACATCTTGGTGTAAAAGAATCAAGTGAAGCCTATCAAGATGAAGGGGGCAAGACCAAAGGACATGGAACAAGAGGATTGGGATGAGCTCAATGAGTTTGCTCGTTCAACCATTGGACTTTTAGTTTTTGACCTTGTTGTTTAACATAGAAGGATTGGATTCTATCTATGCCATTTGGAAGAGACGAGGAGTTGTATGCTCAAAAGAGTGTTGCAATTAAAGTTTATTGGATGAAGAAGCTATTGGATCTCTGCAAGAAAGAGGGTACAACAATGTCTACACACCTAAGTGAGTTTAATTCCATTTTTAGCCAGGTGGTTGCCTTGAAGTTCAATATTGATGATGAGTTCAATGCTACTTTCTTGTTATGTACTCTACTTGAAAGCTGGGATACTTTGAGGATAGCCATGGGAAACTCAAATGTTATGCTAATGTATTCCAATGTAGAGAGTGCTCTGGTTATGGAAGAGATGAATCGACAAAACAATGTATCCAACAAGTCTTCCAGTGCTTTACATTCTAGAGGCAGGTCTCAATAGAAGGGAAATTTTGAAAGCAAAGGATGCAATAAATCTCATGGGAAAGATACAAAGTGCATCATTGTGGCAAGAAGGGTCACTTCAAGCGTGACTGCTACAAATGGAAGAAAGAGAAAGGGAAGAGTAAGAAGACTAATGATAGCAAGGATGAGAAGAAGGATAGTCATCCAATAAAGAAGAGCAGTGTTAAGATAAAAGAAGTGAATATAGTCAGCCATGAGAGTGATAGTAGTAATTGTTGAGAAATAACAAATGATGTATGCTCTAGAAAGAGATGCCCTGAATCCCATATGCACAGTGAGGAGAGTGGAGAAGCTGAAAAGCTATAAAAGCATGCACTTGGCTCACTTTTGAATGTATGATACTTTGTACTTTGTACTTCATTCTGTGTTTCTGTCATGGTTAGTTCAAGATTGTGTTTATGAGTCCAAGCCTACATCTTAGAACCTAATTCACTTGAGCAATAGTTTGTCTTCTTGTCTTTGTCACTATGAGTCTTGTTATCGACTTCTGTTCTCCATAGACAGTGCTATGCTCTAGATCCATGTTTTGTCACGTGGTATTAGAGCTAGTCGAGCATGGCGTAGCTTCTATTTATGCTCTTCTCCCTGCTTCCCCAACTTCTCACAAAGCTCCACAAATGTATGAGTTCATCTCCTACTTCATTCTCACACATCTCTTCTTGGCTACCATAGCCAACTTTCACCCACTCACCTTGGAGCCCCTAGACCTCCCAATACAGGCAATATCTCACTAAGATCTCTTTTGCAAACTTCTTCCCTTGCTTGTGGAGCTTCTCTCTAGCAACTCAGTTAGTGACATTGGTGCACTATACCTCCAGCATTATGAAAATTCGTCGAATCTGTCCAG
Organism: Lygodium microphyllum; assembly: GCF_053477565.2. Taxonomy (NCBI): domain Eukaryota; kingdom Viridiplantae; phylum Streptophyta; class Polypodiopsida; order Schizaeales; family Lygodiaceae; genus Lygodium; species Lygodium microphyllum. Next base: position 169,470 of record NW_028229646.1, on the reverse strand, counting down.
ACTGTACCAACCTCTGTTCGTACTGTTGTTGTTGTGCGCACAGGCCGCAATTCTCCCTGTAAGCATAGGGCAAGTGAAGCTTACTATATGGGCTATCTCTCCATCAAATCTTTCGTCATTTGACTATGTGTACATGTTGCTACAGACAAAAAACCAGTGGGGTCTTGAGAACCCTAATCACAGTCCACCATAGCCAAAAAGTGACTAAGCTTCATTTCTCACTTTATTTTCTTATCCTTGCTAGTTGGAAGACTCAAGGGATCCCTTGCAACTCTCTGCCACTGATTAATCAACAAGGAAGACTAGTCTTTGAGGATTTTTGAAGATTTGAAAGAATCAAGTTAACAACATCTAGCTCAACAAGGAGACTCAACATCAATAATATCTTTTGACACTCAATTAGTGTCTCTTGGCACTTGTATATTTAGCTCACTCATGAACAAGCCATTCATTGATTTTACCTCAGCTACTCAAAAGCCTATTCTCAACATGTGTAATGATTTATAGCCCTATTGATCAAATCCATTTGTAATTCTTAATTTCTATGTAAAAGGATAGACACTGCCTGAGTATTCTCATGGTAAGACCTCCTTCTAAGATGACTGAACTGGAGCAGATAGCAAAGTTTAATGGTAAAGGCTTTCATGCCTACAAAGAGAAAACCATGTATCATCTCATGAGGAAAGACCTCTGGGATCTCTTTGAAGAAGATGATGCAAAAGACCAGCCTAAAACAAATGCATGGAAGAAGATGAACAACAAAGCTCTAGGTATTATTTCCTGGGGTCTATCCAATGATGTATTACATCATATTTCTGGCATCAAGGATGCAAAGAAGGCATGGGAAGAACTTGACAAGATCTTTGGTACACAAGCAAAGAACTCAAAAGTAAAATTACTTATGCAGTTTATAAGTTGGATGTAAAAGATAGTTCATCTATGATTGTACACATCAATAATATCAAGAGCCTTAAAACTCAGCTAACAACTCTTAAAAAGAACATTGATGATGATGAGACAATAGGAGTGCTATTTGCTAGTGTTAACCATGAACCGTATGAGAACCTTGTTTCAACACTAAGTAATGTTCCCAGTCTCTCACTCAAAGACATTGAGCACTCACTACTTAATGGAGAAATAAAATTTAAAAGCAAAGATGTAAAAGAGACTAACTCAAGGGAAAATCTCTTATACACCAAAGGAGGTGTTGGACCCGAAGGAAGAGGTTGAGGATTCAACACCAACAACAAAAGTCGAATGACATGTCATTATTGTGGTAAGACTAGCCATATTGCTAGTGAATGTTTCCACAAGAAAAGAGCACATAAAATGCAAAATGACCACCATTAAAGTCAATTCATGAATGAAGAAGAAGAAGAAGATGCTTCCGCTACCATCGACAAATATGACAGATTGTTTTAAGAAATTTGTTCCCATAACGGATTTTCTTTGTAAAAAACCTTGCCAAAGATGTAATGTCTCAAGCTTTAACTTGACTAGGCTACCTATGAGCTAGTGTCATGGGCCATGTTGTCATGTAGGGGGGGCCAAAAGCCAGCAAGTGTAGGGATTCATCATTTAAGGGGGGGTGTTGAGAAATAACAAATGATGTATGCTCCAGAAAGAGATGTCTTGAATCCCATATGCACAGTGAGGAGAGTGGAGAAGCTAAAAAGCTATAAAATCATGTACTTGGTTCACTTTTGAATGCATGCTACTTTGTACTTTGTACTTCATTCTGTGTCTCTGTCATGGTCAGCTCAAGATTGTGTTTATGAGTCCAAGCCTACATCTTGGAACCTAACTCACTTGAGCAATAGTTTGTCTTCTTGTCTATGTCACTATGAGTCTTGTTATCGACTTCTCCTCCATAGTCAATGCTATGCTCTAGATCCATGTTTTGTCATAGTAATGGCATCCTCTTTGTCTCTTCTCTCTTTAGTGCACATTCCTTGGAAGAAAATATAGATGATGATGTGCATACTTGGATCTTGGATTCAAGTGCATGATTTCATGTTACTCCTCACTGTGAGTGGTTCTCTGATTACTAGGGATAGACATGGTGTTGTCTACTTGGGGGACAGCTATGCATGTGATATTGCAGGCATTGGCAGTGTGCAATTGTAGTTTTAGCATGGTTCAATCTTTCCTCTTTAGAATGTAAGGCATGTATCCCAACTCAAGAAGAGCTTGATTAGTATAGGGAAGCTACATGATGGTTCTCATAGCACCTTTGGTGATGGAAAATGGAAGATCTATAATAAGGGAACTTGGGTCATTGTTAGAGGTTCAAAGAGTGATACTTTGTATCCTTACATTTATCGAGTGTGCATGACCATGTTATTCTGGGTAACCAAGCAGCCACATGTTTCTCTATGGCAAAGTTGGTTGGGACACATGAGTCAAACTGGAATGAAAGTGCTCTCTCATTTTTGGGTTATTTGCTTAGTTTATGCTAATTTGATATGTTTGTTCTTGGTGCTCATCATGTTGTTGATCATGTCACGGTGACTGACTGTGGTAAACCATCATGCTTCAAGGAATGAATAGATAGGTCAACAAGAAGTGGTTTAAGGCTATGCTATCAAAGATGGAATCTCTTGAAAAGAATGGTACTTGGGATTTGGTGCATTTTCCTAAAGGGAATTGGGAAACAATGAAAGGTAGCATGAGATACCTCAAGGGAATAAAGGATTTGTGCATCTACTTTGGAAAGCAGAAGGCATCTATCATTGGCTTTACAGATGCAAACTATGTTGGACATGCGGACTGTAGGAAGTCTACTTCAGGGTATGTACTTATCTTCACATGGGGATCAATCTCTTGGATATCTAGGATAAAAAAGTGTGTTGCATTGTCTACTACAAAGGAAAAGTACATGGCTGCCACCGAGGCATGTAAAGAGGCCTTATGGCTTTCATGTCCAATTGGAGAGCTTGGTATTACAGAGGTTCCTATCCTCCACTATGATAGTCAGATTGCTATCATGTTGCACGGAATCCTATCTTTCATACAAAGACAAAGCACATACATGTGAAGTATCATTTCATCAGGGAAGTACCTCACAACAAGAGCATTGAGCTAGTCAAGGTACATACTGATGATAACCTTATAGACCTTCTCATGAAAGGTCTTCCAGCAAAGCAGAGTGGTTTGCTCATTGCCGTCATATGATGGGAGTTGGATAGATATATGTTTTCAGCTTTGTACATACTTGGACTTAGCTGATCTTTTTCCTCTACCTTTAGGCATGTTGCCTTTAGGGGCGAGGTTGTTGGGAATAAAGGGCCATTGTGCCCGTGCCCACCTGTTAGGGTACTACACACACACACACACACACACACACACACACACACACACACACACACACACACACACACACACACACACACACACACACACACACACACACCTATCAAAAACCTTAGCGGTACAACCTTTATACCCACATATACTATGTCACTATCTCTCTCTCTCAACCTACATTGCCGCATCGATAGAAGCTCCGTACTATGTGTTCTGTGCACTTCACATTCATGGAGTTGGTCCTAGCATCCGAAGTGGCAAACATAGCCCTTCGGTGAAGGCTCTCACAACTACCCTTGGGGGAGGCCGAGTATATCTCTAAATTTATCTTGATTTTTAAATATAAGTCATAAAATTAATACCGATTCAAGCACAAGAAGTCTTGCAAATGCATCATCCCCATATATGCCAAACAACTATTGGATGCAATTTAAAACAATTGGGATTTATTCTAGGTAGTATCCTCCCAATATTAGATTCTGTTTAATTATTGAGTGTCAAGATGAGGTACATTTTGATAGTATCCATGTAAATAATTTTAGGGTCACAAGATTTCACCAATATTTCCATGAGCTTAATTTTCTCTTTTAAGGATTCATACTCCCTTTTTATCCAAAGGGTCATGTTTAATTCGATTGAAGCTCTTTAAGTCCTAAAGCTACTTGAACAAGATAGGAAGAGAGACAAAGTCCCTAACTCCCACTATATAGTCTCCTTCCCTAATTTCTAAGCCTTAATCCTTGAGGGGGTTCCAAAAGAACTAAATCCTTTAAGGGGGGGTTTCAAAAGAACTAGCATCTTTGATAGCATCTTCGGTAGATAGCATAAAATATATAAATCATATTTAATTTTTTTTCAATTTGAAATAATCTCTTCTTATAATAGAAAATTTTAATGGAACAAGGACATAGGTTTCCTTTCTAGACTTCAAATCCTTATCCTTGAAGAACATGATACCCCTCTATATCCCTCAAATTATGGGCCTAATTCTTATTTGATTTGTCCCTCTTTGGATATAAATTTGAATGTGACTTGAACTTCCCCATAGGGTTTATTTAAACTTGGATGTAATCTATTAGTGCATGGGAAAGGGAAAAGTATTCACTAATCTTTATCAATGTTTCTTCCATTTTTGACAATTAATACCTTAATCTACCTTCATGGATTAAGCTATCTCTATGGATTAATGCATTATGACGTAGATCCATGACCTGGATCTAATCTCATCACTGAAAAACAATTCTTATTGATGCCAGTCGAGGGTGTCATAAGAAATACAAATATGCCCCATATCAAGTCACATTGCACCACAAGGTGTCTTGACTTGGGGGGTGTACTTATAGATCCTCTACATTAACTTAACTCGATAATGACTATTCAATTTAATCATAACAAGATAATGATAGAAGGAACGTGATGGACATTGTCAATGCATGTGATCTCTTGACTAGCTCTAGTACTTTCATGCTTTGGGGCCATCTTGCTTATACTCTTTAGAGCTTGTGACATGTTCCACTATTGACCTCCACAACTTTGTGTTGCATCCTATGCTCTTTGATCTTGGCTAGTCTTGAAGCTTCAATGCGATGCTTTCTCCTTGCTTTGATAGGATCGAAAGCTTGGAGAATCCCTTAGGTCTCTCTCTCTCTCTCTCTCTCTCTCTCTTTCAACCTCAATGCCTTCTCTAACTTTATTCTTCTTCCAATCTCTCTTTTTCTACTATAATACCTTCTCTTGCTCTACTCTTCTTCCAATTTCTCTCTTCTTCTCTCGACCATGCTCTACCCCCTATTTTCTCATTTTATTTCTCCCTCATTATTCTACCTTTGTTCCTCTATCCCCTTGCTCTTTCCTTCAGTATGACTGATTTCTAAGCTCTTCCTTTCAAAATGATAGAAAATGATAATAGAAGACCAAAATTCTTAATGCATCTCTAAAAGCTATTGATATAGCTATGTGTAAATTTTCTTTGCTTTATATGTGTGACAATTGTCATCCATTAGTACATTTGCGTTCACTAGAGTATTAGCTACCTAGTTTAATCTATGACTCTCATCTTCCTCTTATTTTCTCTCTCAAGGTCATCGCCACTTGTTTTGTAATGGCTAGTGGTCTTTGTTAGACCCTTTAGTTTTGATGAAAATGATAATGATGTTCAATAATGTCAATGCCATTCATTTTGAGGATTAGATGTAGGGCATGAAGATGAGAAATTTTCGTCAACATGTCCTTACTTCTTGAGTAGATCGATAAGGGGTTCTTGAGTGGATTAGTAAGTTAGACACAATCCCTTTCTCGAATACAATAAATGCAAGGTTTCTTATCTGCCTTTTGACAAATGCACACTTGCAGTTCTTAGTATAGAGCTTATGCAAATTTTAAGGTCTCTAACACAATCTTGAGCTGTGCCTCACGGTCTTCTTATTCTTCTTTAGAGTAAGTTAAAATATCATCAAAGAAGGCTTAAAAAAACTCATCAAGGTAGGGTCAAAAATATATTATACCATCTTGTTGAAAGTGGCTTGGGCAGTAGAGTCAATCCAAAAGACATTATAATGAACTCATAATATACATGCCTCGTGTTGAAGGTTGTCTTTGGAATATCCTCCTCTTTGATCCTAATCTAGTGATGGTTCGATCTGAGTTCAATTTTTGAGAAGATTCTCTCTCCTTAACGTCTATCAAGAAGCTCGTCAATTCTGGGGATTGGATATTTGTTCTTGATTATTACCTGGTTCAGTTCGTAATAGTCTATGCATAGATGAATAGTACCATCTTTCTTCTTTTGAAATAGAATTAGGGCTCCACATGCTCAATTACTTGGTCTAATGCATCCTTGTTCTAGCATGTTCTTGAGCTGTTCCTTTAATTCAATGGCCTCGAGTATTGACATTAAAGTATAGTATTTTTGCTAGGTAATGGGATTTCTCCATCCCTTCTGTCCTCCATATACTGACAATGTACCATACAAAGTGTGTTCCATGCCTTACCAAAATGTGCTACAAGAAAAAAACTAATCAGTGCCATAAAGAAATGAGATTATGAAAGAAAGTGAAAAAATATACTTATTAATAAAATGCAATATTCTTCTTTACCCATGCTTTTAGAATTGCTTCTACCAATCTTTTTATTGATGTCTTGATGTCCTTAAACAATAGCTTGCATTGTTCTTATTGTGCCTTAGGAGTTATATGAGATTATTGAGCTCTATCCAAATCTTCATACACTTACTTTCATGGGATCACTTGCTCCATTTATTGCACATTGAAACAATTATTTCTAATACTCCTATATTGCATTTGATTGACTTTATCAAAGTTGGGGAGGAAATTTTCGACCCTTGCCCCTCTTGTTGATATAGCACCTACTACATCACCTAATTTTCCAAATTATTGAGTATAATTTTGAAGTTCCGCATGACCCCCATGAAAGCCCATTATTGAAAGAAGTTCTTCACATTTCTTGCTACAAATGTCTAAAAGGGATGCAAGTTTGATAGAGTATGTATAATCCAAATACAAACTTAAGAGTTTATCAATAATCCTAATCTCTATATGTAATATACAAATATGTTCTTTTTCCAAGACAAATTATAGAATGGCATCCAAATTTACATCTTGCAATGTTTGATATATACCTCTCTATGTTTACCTTCCTCCATTGTACTACAGGGTCATAACTTGACTATTCACTTTGTCTCTTGATGGTGCAACTCCTAGGCTTCTTATGTTAGACTATACTAAAGAATTCATTCCTTCCATTGACACAAGCATTGATGTGTTGTTGTTGCTCCACCTGAGATTTAGAACATGCATTTTAAAGCCTTCAAGTCAAGGTTTAAATGCCATTTCACTTTGAATGATCAAATGTCTTCTACCTCAAGCAACTCCCCATTTCTTGTGATTCAATAATGCTTGGGATGTCTATGTGATTGAAAAGCCATTTTAAAGTCTCATCCCTCTCATTTTACACTTGCACTACCCCTATCCATCATAAATTGTTTTCATATTGGATACTTGGAGCCTTACTCTAGGGTGATAAATCACTTGCATATTGTAAGGCTCTATTCATAAGTTGACACTAATACATTCTATTTTTTGCTACTTTAAATTTGTGCTTCATCTAGTTTTAATTCAAAGATGATTATTCCCTCAATATCTTCTACAATCATGTTATAAACATGCACCATCACAACTTTTTTCCTCCTTAGATCCATCCACATATTGTTGAATGTTGTATATTGAAAAGTGAGCACATCTTTTTTCTTTGCCTTTGTAAAAGGCATTGAATCTATAATGTGCTTGTAGTCACAAAAAAGCTTCTTGATTTCCAAATTTTGTTTGTATCTCTCTTTTGCAAGGATGTATGGTCTTAGAAGCACAAGAGCACTTTGACAATGTTGTCAAAGATTTCTCACCACCACCTTGCTTATTGCCTTATGCCCTTCTCTAGTAATTGAAGCATTATGACATGCCTCTAGATCTTGATTGAAATGAACTGTAATAATCAATCCATGTAAGATCATAATTGGTTCTTTACCTTGGTGGTAGGGGCTATATCCTATAAAGACAAGTTGGCACGTTCAATTCCCACAGTGCCTTCTTACATTGGAAAAGAGATTGCCTTTCATGATGGCATAGTGGTCCCATGGACACATGGCCCTCACACTTCACCCAAAATTTTAGCTGCTTTCTACAAAATATTTTAATACAAAAGGTAAGAATTTTCATCTAGTTGAGTTCATGCTAGCGCATATAGCCAATAATGCTAGAATCCCAAAGCATTGGTTAGCGATATTCCTTTCCACTTTCAAAGATTAGTATTTCAATGGCACAAGAGACAAGTAGCATGAACTTTTGGTACATGGGATGACCTAAAGGCGGCCTTTCTCACCAAATTCAAGCGTGAAGATTTTGGAAGAGTAGATGTGAGAAGGAGTTCTTAAGTTGGGTCCTTTGGAGAACGAGTGGAAGCATATGTCTCTAGAATGGATTCTATACTAACGAGATGGGCCTTCAATGATGGCATCCAAAAGGGAGTTTTTCTTAAAGGCCTCCAGCCAAAAGTTTGTCAGTTTGTGGAGTTAAGAAGATCAATCAACCTACAAGTTGTAGTGGAGGTGCAAAACTTTTTAATGAAGTTTAAGTAAGGTTGTTTATGACCTCAGGAAGAGGAGTCCTACCTTCTCCAAATCTAGGAATGGTATTTCCACCAAATGCAGTCCCAAGGACTATTCCCTATCCCCACCCTCAGATGCAAACAATGATGCAGTACAGTGCATCAAATTCACAGTGGCTGCAAGTAGTGCCTGAAATGATGGTTCAACCACAATAGTAGTGGCCTCAAATAGTTCTCCCAATGGCAACTCAACAATCACAATGGAACCCTACCAATAGGAACCAACAGCCAATAGTCCCAATAGGAGCTCTAAACTAGAGTCAAAACACAAAGGACCCTCTGCATCAACCCAGACAGTCTATGCAATGATTACAAAGACTCCCTAGAACCCTCCTGTGCACACTAGGAGGAAAAATTTTGAAGTACTACTGTCTCCAAATTAGTTTGCAAGCATCAAGAAGAGTTGATTGATGTGATTATAGAACAGTTACAGACACTGAAAGTGAATACTATTAGCATATTCAACACTATAGGAGGTGGAAGAGATGTGATGAGATCAAATACATGGTGTGGAAAGTGCCATTAAGTGGGACATTTAGCCACTGAATATACTCGAAAGCCAACTATCCCCGGAGCATTCTGCTCTTATTGTTTGAGAAAGAACCACATAGAAGATATATACTCTCTAAGATGCATGAAAGGAGGAAGAAAGATTAGGAAGCAAGGTTCAACCTATTGGAATCCAAGATGACAACCTAAGTTATCGACCCAAAGCCTAGAGAGTTTGGTCCTAATTTTGGTCCAAGGAGGTTCCTTGCCCAAAGTTATAGAGGAAGATAGTCTAGTGGTGGATAGAGATCAGAAGTGAAATACTAAATATGCTGATAAAAGGGTCATGTCTCCCCAAATCTCCCCAAACCCTAGAAGATCTATAAATTAAAAACTGCTCTGTAGTAGCCGATGCAATGGAGAATACCACACTACTAAAGATTGTCCCAATCCAGCCCTCGTCAAGGCTAATACTACACACAACCAACACAAGATTCAGGAGTCTGCCTCCAATCTGGTAGAATTGGAGGTAGCCGCAGTTACGTGTGCTAAGAAAAGAGAGCCAATAGTTCCAAAAGAGAATGTTCCAACTACAAACTTGTCAAGTTCAAGCTCCCGACGAAGCCATAGAGTAGTACAGTATAGTACAAGTGTCAAACTATAATTTTTAATAATCCCTTATTCACTAAGGATTTCTTTTCGACTTTTGATTTTCAATGTTCCATCTATCCATATGATCCTCATGATATCTTGTCTTATTCCCTAATTTCTTATCAATTACCCTTGTATATTTCTATCCTCCAATCTAATCTAGATAGTATCCCTCTCTTATCTTTTACCCTTGTAGCTTCCCCTCAAAATTTCAATTTTTACTACATGCCCATTTATTGCTGATCATATATCCTCCCCTAGTCCTATTGAACTTACTCATGTTATCCCACCTATTCCTTCTGTTTTTCCAGCAAAATCCCTTTAGAAAATTTAGCTTTCTTTTCCTTCTTTCCCATCATCATTATCCCTTTAAACATCCTCATTTTATAATTTATTTTACCCACCTCTTCACTGTTTTCCTATTATTTCCTTACCATCTCCATCTAACTATATTAACCTTTTTCCACATGGATACTCCTGGGTATAACAATGATATCCTCCGTCAATGGCAATGGACATTGAATGATTCTTTGACAGGACTAGTGTTTAATTGGCCTATCATTCTTGGTTCTTGGGACACTTCTGTGCAATATTCTACTTCTTATCTTCAATTTGCTAGAGCACATGCTTGTTTTGGATACTTCGATATGCTTGGAGTCTCATTTTTGTTGGTATCTTGCTTTTATGCATCAATAGTCTCACACGAATACTTGAAAGAGTATTGACATGCAATATGATCAATTCTCTTTAAGTCTTTGTAAGACCAAGCAAAAACATCAAGATTCTCCAAGTTATGAATGGTCAATTGCTTTTTACCTTTCTGTGCCATTTGCATCAATAAATTACTTTTTTACCTTTCACTTCTTGAATGAAGGTTCCACATTCTTCTTTTGAATATAGATATGACTCCTTCAAGAGAGTGGTGTCCTTGTCTAATGCTCCACTAGAACCAGCTTGGACCTTTAGTGGTGACTCATCCAGCTCTTTGAGATGCTATTATGGTATCATGGCTATTTTGAAATTTTTTTGAGAGTTAATTACTTCTTGATTTGAGAACTCATCTTCTCAGGATGCATCCAGGAATGTCACATACATAGACCATCTAAGTTTTGTTTAGGTTGCAAGATTGGTACTTGTTGGCAAGGTGCATCATCATCATCCTTTCTCAAGAAGGGCAGATTAGGGCGACAAGAGCCACTACTAGAGGAAGGCTTATTTTACTTAATCCTATTCTTATAAATCTTTTGCATATGATGAGATTCATTTATTAGTCTGAAGGGTGCCATAGTCATTTTGTCGAAGAGCATGGGATCTTTAGCTTTTGTTGCCTCTCGAACTTCCTCCTCATTAGTATCCTTTTTTGGTTGGATAGCTTCTTTCACTTCACTTTCATAATTTTCATATTCACTATCATCATCATCCTCTTCAGAATTTGTTCTTTTCTAGTTGGATAGCTTCTTCCACTTCACTTTCATAATTTGTATCTTCACGGTCATCATCATCCTCTTTAGACTCTATCTCTGTCTCTATGAGGGCTTTGTAAAAGAAGAACAGGTTCTCTACACTTCATCTTCTAATTCTGTCTCTAGCTGTGCTATGGTCATGTAGCAAGGAAAGTAGTACATATGTGCCTCTATCTTGTTGTAACAAGAAAGTAGTACATCCATGCCTTTATCTTATTGTTCGAGGTAATTTTAGAAGTCATTCTTAGTTTAGGCAAGAGATATTCATCCATCGACAAAGATTGTGCTTCTTTTGGGAGTTGGCTTACAATGCCAATTGCTAAGGATCGTGCCTTTGCTTTCTTTGGAAAAATTTGTTGGATAATAGAATCTTCTTTGATTGATGTTCCGTTCGACTGTTGCTTCATTGAAAGAGTTAGATGAGACCTCTATGGAGGTGGTTCCATGGACTTTCTATGAACCATAGAACTTTAGCATCACTTTTTGGGTCTTTCCTAGGGTTAGGACTCCTTTGAACCAATTGATCCTTGCTCATGCTTCAAACAACCATGGTCTTCTGAGTAATAAGGGGTAAGATGTTTCATAAGAGTTGGGCTTTACCGCTAGGTATGTCATCCAGTAATCTCTTCCGACGATTGTAGTCTTGATGTAAGGAAGGATGCCTAAATGCTTGATCTCCTAGTTTGATAAGCCATTGAATAGGTTGCATGCCTTGCAGACCCAGGTCTTTCATTATCACATCCATCATGATGTTTATTGGATGAAGACCCTCCGTCGAACAATGCACTAGCAATGAAGCAGCCATCTATTTAGATGCTAGTCTTGAAACTACAAGGATCCAGGAAGGCATTAGCCATGTCTACTTTTTTCATAGGCTCTATGGCCTTATTGGTTTTTAATGAAGATGTCTAATTGGTAAGACTCAAGCCTCATCTTTGTCTGAGAATGCTTTTGGATCTCTTTCTACAACTAGGAGACAACATCAACAATTGTTGGAATGTCAAATTAGGGTGGAAGATATCCAAGTCCATCAAGTCATACTCTTTTATGGGATCCATAGGCTTCTCCAAATAGTTGGGGAATGGGGGGATATACATTTTTATTTTTCCTCTTTCTTCAAGCAAGGGCTACATCGCCACTTCATCTATTACTAGAGGTACATCCATCTCCTTTGTCTCCTGGACCTCTAGTTCTGCATCCAAGTCTGCTGTCTTTGTAACTTCTATGGCACTGGACTATCCTATACTGTAATATCATCCTCCAAAGGAAGATGCCTAGCATAGCCTTTACACCACAATGTCTACTAATGATAATTCTTCAAGCCATCAATCAAAGTCATTTAAACAAAATGGACATACATGACTGTGTGCAAAATCACATCTCCTACCTACAAATTCATGTCCTTCTCATCATGGATGTGCAGATTTCCTTGAAGATACATAAAAGATAATAATTGAGCCAATGAGAAACTAAATCATCAACAAATCTATCAAACACTACTTTCAGTAAATCTACAACCACATGTTCTACCACCCATCCTCTAGAGGTTCTAAGTCCACGTTACTCGAGGAAATATATATAATGCAAAAAGTGCTACTATTGATACTGAATCCAGAAGGATGATGGAGGTGACACCAATTTAGTATAGTGGACAAAAACTTCGTGAACACAATTCATATGCTACTGAAGGCGTCTACCTTAGCAGAAAACCCATTACACAATTTAGCCTTTTGTTTGCAAATGATCTAGCTCTTCCTTAGACAACAATGAAGATATTGCCAAGGCTAGAGGAGGAACAAAAAGAGTAGCAACTTTCTGGTTAAGCTTTGCAATAAACTTCTTTTGAGACTCTACAATTTCTTTGAAATGTTGCAATTGGCTCTCACACATACCAAGCTTATGAGTTGATTCTATACCAAGCTTACGAGATGATTCTATCATTTCCTCAAGAAAGGCATTTTTTTCTTGATTAAGGACACATTCTCTTTCTCCAAAGTGGCAACCTTAGCTTCTAACTCCTTAATCATGGCCTTCTGTGAATCCATCGAAGCTGTAGCTATAGTAATTTTTGTATGGATATCACTCAAAGTAGTCTTTTCAGAAGCTAAATTCGGTAGAGCTTTGTTGAGAAATAACAAATGATGTATGCTCCAGGAAGAGATGTCCTAAATCTCATATGCACAGTGAGCATAGTGGAGAAACTGGAAAGCTATAAAGACATGTACTTTTGGTTCACTTTTCAATGCAATGCTACGGTACTTTGTACTTAGAGTCTGTAACTTTATCCACTCAAGATTGTGTTATTGAGTCCAAGCTAATCTATCTTGGAACCTAATTCACTTGAGTGAAAGTTTGTGTCTAGTCATCATTCTTCTTCGTGTGTCTTGCTTACGAGTTCAAGCCTCCATATCTAAATTGTGTTCAAGATCCATGTTTGTCAACATGGTATGAGAGCCATGGTGAGCTTAGTTTAGCTCTTCCCCTTGCTTCTCTAGTTTCTCATAGTTCAGCTCCAGCTCAGGACAACTGGTTGAGTTCATCTCCTACTTTATTTTCACACACCTCTTCTTGGCCACCATAGCCAGATTGCACCTACCTCCAATGGAGCACTTAGATCTCATCATACAGACGATTTCAACTCAAGGTCTCTTCTGAAAAGCTCTTTCTCTGCTCCTAGCGTAGCTCCCTATCACATCAAAGTGTGACATTGTCCAACATGGAGCCCGGCATTACAAAAATTCAACATCGCTGTCTCTGCCTGTGCCTTGTGACGGTCGTATTGTTTGCGTGATGTGTGGAGGCTACAATTCATGTTTTGAAGAATATTCTCAGGTTGTGTAATGATCTAAAGTCACATTGATTAAATCCCTTGTAAATCTCAATCTTCTTGTAAAAGGGTAGCTCGAGAATTCTCCTAGTAAGACCTCCTATTAAGATGACTGAACTAGAGCATATAGCAAAGTTTAACGTTGAAGGCTTTCACGCATGGAAGGAGAAAACCATGTACAATCTCATGAGGAAAGACCTCTAGGATCTCTTTGAGGAAGATGGTGCAGATGACAATGTTAAAGAGGAAGATGTTGCAGAAGACCAACCTAAAACAAAGGCATGGAAGAAGATGAACAACAAAGCTCTAGGTATTATTTCTTGGGGTCTATCCGATAATGTATTACATCATATTTCTGGCATCAAGGATGCAAAGAAGGCATGGGAAGAACTTGACAAGATCTTTGGTACACAAGCAAAGAACTCAAAGGTAAAATTACTTATGCAGTTTTATAAGTTAAATGTAAAAGATAGTTCATCTATGACTTTACACATCAATAAGTTCATGTGCCTTAAAAATTAGCTAGCAACTCTTAAAAAGAACATTGATGAGGATGAGGTAATAGTAGTGCTACTTGCCAGTGTTAATCATGAACCATATGAGAACCTTGTTTCAACACTAAGTAATGTTCCCAATCTCTCACTCAAAGACATTGAGAATTGCTTGATGGAGAAAGAAAATTTAAAAGCAAATATGTAAAAGAGACCAGCTCAAGGGAAAATCTATACACCAAAGGAGTTGTTGGACCCAAAGGAAGAGGTCGAGGATTCAACACCGACAACAAAAGTCGGATGACATGTCATTATTGTGGTAAGACTGGCCATATTGCAAGTGAATTTTTCCACAAGAAAAGAGCACATCAAATGCAAAATGACCACCAGCAAAGTCAATTCATGAATGAAGCAGAAGAAGAAGATGCTTCTGCTACCATCAACAACTTTGACAAATTGTTCTAAGGAATTTGTTCCCATAGTGGATCTCTATGTTTCCCTTAGTGAATTTTCTATGTAAAAACCCTTACCAAAGATGTAAAGTCTCAAGCTTTAACTTGACTAGGCTGCCTATGAGCTAGTCTTCGGGGCCATGTTATCATGTAGGGGGGCAAAAGCCAGCAAGTGTAGGGACTCGTCATTTGAGGGGGGGTGTTGAGAAATAACAAATGATTTATGCTCTAGGAAGAGATGTCTTGAATCCGATATGCACAGTGAGGATAGTGGAGAAACTGGAGAGCTATAAATATATGTACTTGGTTTACTTTTCAATGCAATGCTATTGTAATTTGTACTTAGAGTCTGTAACTCTATCCACTGTAGATTGTGTTTTATGAGTCCAAGCTAATCTATCTTGGAACCTAATTCACTTGAGTGAAAGTTTGTGTCTAGTCATCAGTCTTCTTCATGTCTCTTGCTTACGAGTTCAAGCCTCCATAGCTAAACTATGTTCAAGATCCATGTTTGTCAACAAGCTTTGCTAGGTTGACTAGTCAAAGAATCCACCTTATCTTGCAATGATGTATATACTCGTGTATAGATTACATGAAGGCAGGAAGTCATAGAGGTCTCAAAAGCAGACTGAACACTAAAAACTATATGTGAAATCATAGATCCAGAAAAGTACTGTTTGCAAGGAAGGAGGAATTTTCAAATCCAATTGTCCTGCCCGTTGCACTGTAAAGAGGTTGGTACAAGACAAGAACGAGGGAAGGGAGCTACCAAACACCTCAAGTATCAGAATCTATACCATAGGGGTTGAAATAAGAAGAGGATCAGAAGGAACATGTATGCGGTGCCTCTTTTGAATGATTCTGATAGGGGATACATATGCTAAATCTAAATTGACCTCCATAGGAGGAGAAGGAACACAAGGAGACTGCTGTAGAAGTGGAATATGATCAGGCATAGGAATGTCGCATGGGGGAGGTGCCAACAATTGAATGATCTTATGTAGAAAAACCAAATAGGAAACAATATTGAGTTGACCTTTTGTGACACGCTAAGAATGTTGATCCATTTTAGCCAACAAAAAGGTTGTCCAATTAAGCTTAATCCCTTCCAGGATCCTTATGGAGGTTGTGAATAATTCTCGAGGCAAATACTTTGATGCAGGCTTGCCCACGGTCTTGGAGGAACTGGCATAATTGCTTCCATAAGGGAGAGAAAATATGTGCCACTGATACTCCTGAACAAGAGATAAGCTTATTTGCTACCAAAGGAGTAGAGGTCTCCTTCTGCAACAAGGGAAGGATATTTGTAGTGGATAATAAATTATTACCACTAGGCACTGGGGAAGATGCAAAAGGTAGGAACAAGGCCTCATTGATAGTAGTAGAGGATAAACAAAACCGATGGCCATAAACCAAGCTTGAAAGCTTCTTGTAAGTCTCCAGAAAAGAGTAACATAGCTTCGCATCCATTGGAGGGAACTTTAAGGCCACAAAGAGATGGAGGCCATCCTTTTGAATACAATCAGCATCCAAAAGAAGGGAATAATCATGGACTAGTATGTTGAGATATCGAGCTCCACTCGTGATATGCCAGGGTGACCGTTGTGCGTTTATGTCACCGACTTGTTAGTTGCAGATGCGGTTGGTACACCGCCCATGAATAATAGCTACATGATATCTATCCTTATCTACTCTAGTTCATGGTTCAGTTAGTATGCCACCTTAGTTAGTTGAGTTTGGTTTGAGACCCATATATAGGGTTCTTCTATTTCTTTGTATGTGAGTTCTTTTGGCTTACACAACTAAGAAGAGGAAAACTGTTTTCAGCTGTATTCCCCCATTGTGTAAGTGAGAAAGCTACAAGTGAGACTCCTTCCTTCTTTCCCACAATCTTGACATGGTATCAGAGTCTTGTTTGTGGTAAGGAGCTCAAGAAAGAAGACCAAGTTCGCGGTGTTCTGGTAAGAGGACTAGTGTTGCTTTCATTTTTCTGTTTTGGGAGCAAGTCTCTGCACATGTAGCACAACCGGAAAGTGCAAGAGTGCATTGTCTCAGATTGAGACGCCCTTCGCGGTGTAGCAAGAGGGTAGTGTACGCTGTGGGATAGGGCTTTAGCCCTTGGTTGCTCTGTTTTTTTGATTTGAGGCCATTTCGGGGCCTGTTTTGGAGGCGGAAGTTTTTTGCACGCACTCAGGAAAAGGCCCTGTTTTATGCTGTGCGACCATGGTTCTATAGGTCGATGAAAAGTTACCGTAGAAATTGCATCGTATGCCTGTGCGTAGAGACATTGGGAGTTACAGAATCATCCTTGTTGCCTGTTGATGCAAAATCGTCACTAGGAAGTGACTGTGTGGTCAAATACCACTTTCGTCAGTTTTGCAGATTTGCCCTTGTGAGGCTGAGGCTGTGTTTTTTACATTGACAGAATTTTTTGCAGTGTTCTGTAATGGCATCTGATTCTCTTTCACAGATTGTCACTAAAAAGATTGACAAGAACAACTTCCAAGCATGGAAGTTTAGAATGATGAATTTCCTTATGGGAAAAGGATATTGGGAATTCATTGCAGGAAATGAAGAAGAACCAGTTCTTCCTGATGTTCCCAATCAACAGCAAATGCAGGCATTTAAAGGATGGCATGAGAGAGCCAGAAAAGTTATGTACTGACTGTCTATCAACATTTCAAACTCTATGATTATGCATATTCAGGATGCATATATGCCAAAGGAGGCATGGGATACTTTGTCAAAAATGTATAGCACAAATACGCAAGCCAGGAAAATGCAGCTCAAGCAAGAGTTGCACAATGTGCAAAGAGAAAGTATGAGCATCAATGACTACCACATGAAGGCGAAGAAGATTGCAGATGCTTGGAAGTTGTTCTTGTCTAGGAAAGGATTATGCACAGTTCTGAACATCGATTTCCATCCGTGAAAGATTTCCTGATTGTGAGGAGTTGATTGCTCTTCTAATTTCTGAGGAGCAGAGAAATGGTGGTGCATCTTCTTTAGGAGGAACTTCAAAAGAAGCTGTCTTCTACTCAAATGCTGGAAGAGGTAGAGGTAGAGGTAGAGGAGGCCGATCTGGAGGCCGTGGTAGAAATCAGAATATGCAGTAAACTCAAGAAAACCAGTCCTATGGAGGAGGACATGGTAACTTTAGAGGTAGGGGGAGCCAAAGAGGTCGTGGTGGATGGCAAAGAGGCCAAAATGCAAACAACAATGTTGAATGCTACTACTGTGGTAAAATGGGTCATATCGCTAAAGATTGCTATAAAAAGCAGAATGACATCATGAATGGAAAATTGCAACAAGGGAATTATGCATCTTCTAGTAGACAGGGTGATGACAGAAATGAGCATTTGTTTATGTGACAGAAATGAGCATTTGTTTATGGTGCAGCACATGACCAATTCTGTGACAAGTGCAGAAGAAAGCAATGATGTGTGGTATGTTGACTCAGGTGCATCAAACCACATGACAGGTCATGCAGAATGGATGCAGGATACAAGGAAAATGGAAAAACCAGGATTTGTGGAGACTGGTGATGATACTGCACATCCTATTGTGCAGATTGGAAAAAATTCCTTTGTCTATGCAGGATGGGAAAAAGAAATACCTGTCAGATGTATTTCATGTCCCGAATATCACCAAGAACCTGGTTTCTATTGGTCAAATGGTTGAGCAGGGCTTGCAGGTCAGATTTAATTCTCATGGATGCTTTGTTGAGGATATGAAAAATAAAGGTCACTTGATAGAAAAAGGAAAGAAGAATGGCAGAATGTTTACGTTGGAAGCAGACATGCCTGAATTGAGTGCAGCAATGTTTGGACATGGGACCGTTGTAGTTGCAGATATTGATATCTGGCATAAACGCATTGGTCATGTTAATGTACAGTGACTTAAATCAATGCAAGCCCAAAATATTGTTGCAGGATTGCTTAAATTCAAGGTTGCAGAAATGCATAAGATATGTGAAGCCTATCAATTTGGAAAACAGGCAAGGAAACCATTTCCTAGACATGTTCAAGAGAGTAAGAAGACATTGGAATTAATCCACTCTAATGTGTGGACTACTAAAGCTGCATCTATTGGAGGCTATCATTATTTTGTTACTTTTATTGATGACTATAGCAAAAAAGTTTGGGTGTATTTTATGAAAAAGAAAAGTGAAGTTTTTGGGCATTTCAAAACTTTTGAAGCTATGGTTGAAAAAGAAACATGCCTGCAAATAAAATGCCTAAGGTCAGATGGAGGGGGAGAGTACCTCTCAAATGAGTTTGCAAGGTTCTTGCAGGAGCATGGCATAAAGCAACAATATTCATGTAGTCATACCCCACATCAAAATGGAATTGTAGAAAGAAAAAACAGGCATATTGGAGAGGTATCTCGTGCCATGCTCAATAAAAAAGACCTGCCAGACTTGGGCTGAGGCAGTTGCTACAACAGTCTACATAATGAACAGGACTCCCACTGCAGCAATACATGGTATGACTCTAGAGGAGAGGTATACTGGTAGGAAACCAGATATTTCTCATTTGAAAATTTTTGGTTGCATTGCCTATGTTCATGTACCAGATGAGTTGAGATCCAAGTTGGATCCAAAAGCTGAGAAGTGCATCTTTATTGGTTACTCTCTGCAGAGCAAAAAGGGTATAGATGCTATAACCCTTATACTCGTAAGTTTATAGTGAGCAGAGATGTTGTTTTTGATGAGATGAGTAGCTGGTATAAACAGTAAATGTGATTGATAATGTAGATGCACAAAATGGTAATGTTGCACATAATTCATAGCAGCAGTCACAAGATATTAGTGGACCTGGAGCATCCTCTAACAGTGGTTCACATTCTTCACCATGGACAGGGAGATTGAGATCAGGAGAATCTTCTCAAAGCAATGCAGATAGTGGTATGTAGGTATCACGAAAAGGAAAAGAGAAGGTAGATCAACCCATGTTTGATGTGAATGCAGGTCACTCTTATGTGGATGGTGAATCCAGTGGCTCAGAACAGAGCATTGATGATGAGTTGGGTATTCCTTCTATTGTTACACTTGGAGTAAGGAAGACCAGGGATGTTTTGAGAGCACCTGGGAGTGAACCTACTTTGCGCAGGTCTACCAGAGCTAGGTATCCTGTGGATAGGCTGAAATATGATGGATTTACAGCCATTCACTATGCATATATGGTCAAAGTGATACAGGAACCAAAATCCACTTCTTTTGAGCCAGATGCAGGTGAGCTTCTCGAAGACCCTACTATGTACAGACGCATAGTAGAAAGTTTGATTTATATGACTATTACCAGGCCAGATTTGAGCTATGCTGTTGGATTGGTAAGTCAGTTTATGCAGGCTCCAAGGAAACCGCATTTGGATGCAGCTAGATGCATACTCAGGTATGTGAAGTCCACATTGCAGTATGGACTATTTTATGAGACTGGGGTTCAGATACAATTGCATGGATACATTGATGCTGATTGGGCTGGTAGTATTTCTGATAGACGCGATCTACCAGTTGATATGTGTTCTCTTTTGGGAGTGCTGCAATCACTTGGAGCAGCAAGAAACAGCTTATAGTTGCCTTGTCGAGCACAGAGGCTGAGTACAGGGGTGTAGCAATGGCTGCATGTGAGGTAGCTTGGTTGCATAAGCTACTTTATGATATGCATCAGCCTACAGATGGGCCAGTTGTCATTTATTGTGACAACATGAGTAGTATACACTTGGAAAATAACCCAGTCTATCATGCTAGAACAAAGCACATTGAGGTGCATTATCACTATGTGTAGGAGAGGGTTTTACTAGTTCTTATTGATCTAGTTTATGTAAGCACAGAGGATCAGGTAGCTGACATATTTACGAAGGCAGTGGGCACAGAGAAGTTGCACAAGTTCAGAGACCTGCTTGGTGTGCAGGAATTGGGATTGAGCTCGAGGGGTAGTGTTGAGATGTCGAGCTCCACTCGTGATATGCCAGGGTGACCGTTGTGCATTTATGTCACCGACTTGTTAGTTGCAGATGCGGTTGGTACACCACCCATGAATAATAGCTACATGACAGCTATCCTTATCTACTCTAGTTCGTGGTTCAGTTAGTATGCCACCTTAGTTAGTTGAGTTTGGTTTGAGACCCATATATAGGGTTCTTCTATTTCTTTGTATGTGAGTTCTTTTGGCTTACACAACTAAGAAGAGGAAAACTGTTTTCAGCCTCCACGTGTTCCCCCATTGTGTAAGTTAGAAAGCTACAAGTGAGACTCCTTCCTTCTCTCCCACAATCTTGACATAGTAATGGTACATGCTGGATTATAAGAAGCCGAGGTGTAGAAGAAGATGTCATTTAGACCACACTGGATTACCCAACCCATGTCTCCCCACATCTTCTATGTAGGCCGTGACTCGTGGAGCAACCATCGTTTTTGCCTCCCGGCGTGCAGTGTTCTCATTTTGAGCAAGGCAGTCGGGCCCCCTGCTCTGAGTTTGAGTCACCATGACTTATTACGAGGAGAGGTGGGTTATGAACCGTGTCATCCCCGTGGAATCGTATTTCAAGTTGGTTGATTGTGGATCCTTGTGAGCCCGGAACTCTTTTGTGGCATGATCCGGTGACTCCAAGCGCCAGGTTACCCTTGTGCCAGTTAGACAAACGCATTACACGCTGCCAATGTCATAGCCGATCTCAAGGAAGAAAGAAGATTGGAAAGGATAGCATTGCAACACATTATAAGTTATAGCCAGGAGAAAAGGGCTCAGAGGTTGTGTCATGAGAGAGAGCTCAATGAGGATCACAAGATCCTAGCCGTATCAAACAAGAATAGAATGAGAGGCAATGTTGATAGAGAGAGAGTCCTAGAAGTTGATCTTATAGCAAGTGAGCTACTCACCAAAATATTGCTAGATAATACCAGTGCTAAGAAAAGTGGGGCAACCTTAGAAGAATCATTCCTAGCCATGGGCTGGGAGTTACCCCAAATGCTAGGAGCCAAACAAAAATACCCAGAGTTGCAAAGAAACTTGATAAAGACCAAGCAAGCAATGACCCTACAGCTTTGTTAAGAAGTTTGAGTAGGTATATTAGGCTAATAATCTCACAGACCTTGCTCAATGAGCATATGCATTTGATCTTTACTCGGGAGACAAGGGATGGACTTGGTTCACCAGTCTAGACAACACGGAATGTAATGATTTCACCCAGTTGAAGGATCTCTTCATCAGGATATTCTCAAAGAAGATACTACAATAACCTTATTGTTAATTTTATGAATGTCAGTCAAAAAGACAAAGAGGACATACAAGACTACGTCACACATGTGAGAAGTCTCTATAAGAGGATACTTGAAGCTAAGCGACCCAATGAGAGAGCAGTCTCTACTATGTTCATAAATGAGATACGCAATGAATAACTCTATAAGGTCATTGCAGGCAACTCAAGCATGCAAAGGGATGTGCTTGCAAGAGTCTTTGAGGAAGCCATATGGGTAGATGACTTGCTTAGGGAGAGAAGCTCTCAGGTTGTGCAGCAAGGTAGCAATGCAATTAGAAACACCGAGAGAGCTACAACAACTAGCGAATGAGGACCCCCATAGTAAACAAGAAAAAGAGAAGATCGTTGACCAAACCCAAGCTATAGCAGACCTAAAAGCGGAGTTGTCAATTCAAAGACCAAAACAGCCTCATGTGCAATGTGTGCACTGCGGAGGGAACCATCTGCCTTTTAAATATTCCAATCCTAGATCAAGGCCTTGTGCCAACTGTGGAAGATTTGGGCATGACACCATGCACTACCGACTACCAAGATGGTTGGCTTACCTACATCCTTACACTCATCCATACTATCTAGGAGTTAGACAACCATTTTTTAGGAGGGGAGCCCCTTTGGCTCTCCCTATGCCAAACAATTCAAAGCCAGTTGCCCCGAGGATAGACAGGAATCCCTAAATCTCCACTAGAGGAAGATTATTACTTGAACCCTTATGTCTCTTATGATGAAGAGGGCAATCCCATATTGGTGGACTATAGGCTTATGTTGATTATGGATGTAGGCAAAGGAAGAGGCAAAGGCCTAGGAGGAATTCAAAACTAGAAACCCATAACATGTTGGATCCAAGGCATATCTCATCCGGCTTCCCTAACAAGGAGCAAGAAAATAGAGAAAATACCAACTTGAGGTGTCCCGAATGCAGAGTCACACATCTGCTTGTTGATTGCCTAAGGAAAAACCCTCCACTAGCTCAATAATCATGCCATCTGGGCCACTCAAACGATTTTTTATTGAGTCACCTGACAATGATGCCACATCTATTCCCCTAAGTGTAATGACATGAGCTCAAACAAAGTAGGCCGGTATCTCATTACTTGAACCTAACAACTGGATACATCCTCTATAGGGAAGAGGAGTCAGCGCGACGGAGGAAAAAGAGAACTGAGGTTAAAATAAATCTCAAGACTGAGAGTGAAACCACATTAACTAAGGGAAAGTAGGTCACTGATGCCAAAGTAGAAACATTCACTCTTTTGATGAGAGAGAAGGGAAGCACTAAGATTAGAGAGTACCTTGACCCTAACCAGCAGCTAAGGGTTGCGAGCGAGGTCAAGGAGTGGATACAAGAAGTACATGCTCACCTTCAAGATACCAAACCTATCATTGAGGAGGATATTAAAGAGCTCTCAAACTTGAGCCCACTAGGCTCTCCCATACATATTTGAGGAAAAAAGAGATGGCATTACCACGTGAATAACTGCACGAGTAGAATGAGGAGGCCATGGCTCCACAAAGGGCTCAGGAGCATTGGCAGGGAGCCCATGAAGTCGAGGATAGAAAAATGCATGGCAAATTGCTAATCACTCTCATAACAACTCCTGTGGAATTGTCATTAGGAGAATTGCTTGGAAAAAACTTTGAAGAAATGGGTAGAATGTAGTAATGACCATGAGCCACAATACTTTTCAAACCATGACGCAATGATGCGCATACCAAGACTAACGGTGAATCTAAAGTCTAAGTCTCCACAAGTAAATGCCTTTTGGGAGGGCACTGAGATGTAGATAGTCTTACATGTCGTTACCTTAGGAGATACTACACAAAAAGGGATAGTGGACATGGGAGCAGGGGATAGTGTGCTTAGTCATGCAGTCTTACAAGCTTGGGGAAACCCCACTGATGGAGACCGCAAGGTTCAATGTGTTAGATATGCTCAATGCCCCACCCTCATAAGGTGCCACCAATGATCCATGGTGCTCAAAGTTGTAAGGCCCCCATTATGAGGATAAGCCATACATGAGCCCGGATATTGGTTGAGTCTTGACTTATATGTCAGATGAGGTCTATGTGACCGGATGGCAAAAAGGTGACCATTGTGGGTCTAATCTTTGGGTTAGACAAAGTACTTAAGCTTGTAGAAACTCGAGGCACATTCCATCGAGTTTCGGGGTAAGGGTAACTAGGGCCCCTATTTTGGGGTCTGGGGGCCGCAGAAGAAGCCTTTGGCTGGGGAGTCCTAGGGGGCTAACAGCCCCCCTAGTGGGGATCCCAAGGGTAGCTCCCCCAGCTGGACGGTAAAGGGAATATTCCCTGGCCGACTAATGGAGGCTCATATGGTAGGTTGGTTAGGCTAACCTTATTGCCTTCGCGGGCTATAAAAGCTAAACCCCTTCATAGCCATCAACCATCTGTCTTTCACCCAATTAGAGTTGTTCCAGGTAGCCTTAAGCTCTTCACCTATCTTCTATCTAGATCGCCATCTAAGCTTCAGAGTGGAACATACGGGTGGAAAAAGCCATATTTGTATTAGTTGTTTGAAGCTAAAGATTTTTTTAAGAATTCTCCTCTTTCTCAGATTCTATTTGCTACGTTGTGTAATTTTTACAAATGTCACTCTAGCAAATGGGATGAAGATTCATATGTCTTGCATATCCATAGGAGAAGCTGCTAGATAGGGAATCAATGACAACCTACCGAATGCATACCTTTTTAAAATTTCACGAATGAGAATTGTTTAGAGCATACCTCACACCATATTGGGTAGATGACATAGTCCACATACTTGAGAATGGACTACCAGAACAACCCATAGAGAAAGCTAGATTAAAAAGACTAATCTTAAAGATCCAACCTTATTAGTTGATTATAGGTCAATTGTATCAAGTAGGATAGAATGGACTTCTAAGGAGATGTGTATGTGAACACAAAATGTATGATGTGTGAAAGGAAGCACACGACAGAATAGTTGGAGAACACTTCAGTGGCGGAGACACTATAGCACGCAAGGTGCTTTAGTCCCCGGGGAGTCCACCTTATAGAACATGTAAGATGCCACGTGAGTTCAAAAGAAAGGGTATTATATTTAGTAAAATTTACAGGATTATAATTACAAAAGGGGGTTTTTAATTATAATTTGAAGAAAATCCATAAGTTTAGTAAAGTAAAAGGGGTCATTTTAAGGTCTTGTAGCATGTAAAGAAAGGGCATTGCTTAATATCCTTTGAATACATGTTATATAGATGGTTTCTTATAGGTGGACCCCCCATGGAGCCTCAGTCCCAATTGTGATGGCCAACACTATTCTGTGATGTGGCCAAGTTTGTGAAGCATTGTGATGAGTGCCAATGGACTAAAGTCCTTGCTCATAAGAAAAAAATGGAGTTGACCTTAGTGATCACATGCCAATCATTTGAGAAGTGGAGAATTGACATCATCGATCCAATGAGTCCTACAGCTCAATACTCCTAAGCCAACTACATCATTGTGGGAGCTCATGCTTGACCGCGAAGACACAGCCGTACACACTCTCAATCCTATGAGTGTAGTGAGCTTACCTTGATGCTCGAGTGAGTAGCCTTCTCCCTCAAGCACTCTGGTAGCTCCACGATCTGAGATGTGAGCTCAAGCAAGCTCAATCCTCTACCTCTAAGCTCCATCCTCCATAGCTACACTCACAAGACAAGAGAAGAGAAGAGAAGAAAAGAAGAGAGGTGAAGATGGAGAGCTTCTCCACCACGGTTCCTCACCCACACACACACACTCCCTCACACTCTCACACTCCCTCTCTCAAACAAAAGGATAAGCACAAGCAAGGAGAAGAGAAGATGAGATCCACTTTAGCCACACACCAAGAATGAGCTTCTATATTCACTTTTTAATTTTTATACATGTCCTCATCCCATTGGGCACCCATCCCCTTTTTTACATGACCAGCTTGTTTTAGCCAAGGTCTTCTTTCCTCATGTCCTTCTTATTCTCATGGTTCTTTTGCCCATGCCCTTCTATGTTTACTATTTGCACAAGAGAGAGCCTAGTGCTCTTTTTCAAAATGAATTACATTCTGCCCCTATGCTTTCTTTGCTAGAATATTTGGTGTGTCGTGCACCTTGCTAGAATGTTCGATGCACTCATTGTTGTGCACTTCCTACATTTTTTATGAGTTTTCATTCTTTTCAACCTTTCTCACGTGGGGCCATCTTCCATTTCTGACTTGGGCTTCCTTTGACTTCCTTTTTGGGCTGTAAAAGCTATAACATTACCCCCTCCTAGTCGAGTGCCAATTCCATGGCACTTGTGGGTATACACTTGGGTGGTTGAAGGTTTACCTTGTGGATTGGTGATGGGGATTTTGTGGGGATTGGATGTGGGAGAAAAGCATGTCAAAATGGTTAAGGTTGTGGAGACCAAGGGTAAAGGAACCGTGGGTACTTTGAGTGGTTGACAAGGGCCAGTGGTTGGTCGCATATGCATTTACTTGGAAAGGAAAAGAAAAGTGCACTGCCTAAGGGGCGTGTCTACCTTAACGTGTAGTGCATTGTGTCCATGCTAGTGGAATTGGGAGTTGTTGAAGCCTAGGGTATTGTCCCACACTTGAGGACCTAGTTTGTGTGTAGGGGAGGTGCGACAAGTGTAGCTTAGGGAGATAGGTCTAACCATATGTGAGTGTGACCTCCCTAAGTATGAATTGCCCTTGATGTTCCCTAAGCGTGAAGTGGGGACAAAAGGACTAGGGGGTTAGGAATGGAGTTGACCGACCTCGGTCACCCGACGTGCCTAGCTTGAGGACCCCTAGGGGGTCCAGTGATTGTGGCATTCATCAAGTGAGATCTTCTTTTCCCTTCTTGCTCTTGTCTTTCTTTTTCCTCCCTTCATTCTCTTTTCTTTTTCATGTTTCCTTCTTCTTTCCTTTTTTTATTTTTCTTTCTTTTTTAATTTTCTTCTCCTTTTTTTTTGAATGTGTGTGCAGAGCCAATCCTCAAATTCTTGCTTGTGAGAGGAGGCTGGGGGCTTAAGTGATTTACTAAGGAAGTTCCTAGTTTGCATATAGTTTTTTAGGTTCATGTGTCATTTAAAGGAGTTGTTGACAAAAATGGATGACTATATGCAGTGAATCATCATGCTTGCTCCTCTTGCTTCTTTTCCTAGCTTCCTCTTTTTGTTTAGTCATTGCATCCTTAGGTTGTACTTCTTGGCTGGACTTATGGTCTTGGAGAGGGTGGTTGTGGGACATGTTCTTCACCTTGTTACCTTAGTTAAAAATGTTGCCCCTCTTCTGGTGGTGATACCTGCTGCTCTTCCTCTCCCATTTGACTCTTGCAATTCTTGTTCCTCCTTAAAGCCTAGCAGCTCCACCTCTTTGATTGTCAACCTTCTCTTGAGAAGATGCTAGCATTGCTCATGTTGGCTTAGGCTAGTTTCCCCTCATGGTGGTTGGACACATAGTCCATGCTTTATGGCAGTGGGGCAATCTCCAGCTTCCTCTTTAGAGTTTCAATGGCCTCCTCTTCATCTAATTGTGTGATGTCCAATATGGTACTAAGAAATTGCATTGTTGAGCTTCCAATCTTGTGCTTGCAATCTCTACCCTACTCTTCACTAATACTCTGTCACCTTTTGTAAGGGCTAGATGGCTTGTTAGGTCTTTTACTCTTCCTTCACTCTGTGTCACCCACGCTTCAACCTTTTGTTTCATTTCCTCTAGGCTCTCACTTTGTCTTTGGGGAGCTAAGGCAGCTATGATTGGCTCTTGGTCTATCCACTTTTGAGTCACTTTTTCCTTCTCCTCCTCCAAGTACTTGATCTCGCTTTCCAACCTTCCTTGCTCCTCGATCCCCATTAGCAATCTATATCTCATTTCTCTTGCCTCTCTTTGATGCTCTTCTCCTAACTAAACTGTCTCTACTTTTCTTGCTACAAGATAATCCATGGCTTCTTGAATGCTTCTCATCTACCCTAGGAGGTCCTTGTGTTGCATGATTAGTAGCTTGTACTACCTTTGTAAGCCAATCAACTCTTGTGCTTCTTCTGTCAGCCTTGCTTGCCACTTGTCTTCATCTATTTCTTTGGTTGCCTTCAATTCTTGTATCTCTTTTTAGTAATTGGCCACTTGGCAAGTTCTCTCTAGTTGAAAGGCTACCAGTGTCTCTCTTTTTGCTTCCAATTCAGCCATTGTAATTTTCTTTTCATCCTTGGCCCTCTCCAGCTATGAAAGGAGCTCTTTAACATACTCGTCGTAGCCCATGGATGGTGGCACTATTGTAGGAATGGACATCGTGGATGCCTCTATTTTTAGCTTCTTTGGGTCTTGTCTTGACTCAGCATTTGTAGCTAGTCTCTTGGTTCTTGCCACTAGAGGGGCTCCTTCACTAGGTGTAGGTGCAATCTCTTATACCTTGCTGACTAGTACTGCACCCAAGCCGCCATGAGGTTGCTTCCATCCATAGTGGTTGAGGTGCCTTGGATGGATGTGGCGGCTAGGGTAGTACACATGAGAATAGCTAGGATTGGATATAGTGGGCTCTTGTCCTTGCCTTCTGTTTTGCTGGTGGTGCTGCAATTTGTTTCTGGCACTTGGGCACTAGTGCTTGGGCCTTCTTCTCCTCGGGGGCTCATGGCAACCAACTCCTTCTGCCTGGAGGGCTACTCTACTGACATCCGTATTGCTAGAGCCATGTCTTCATCCTCCTTTCTTCATAGCTCGTCTGCCTCTTCTTCTTCTCTCCTCTTTCTTTCCTCTTTAGCTTTCTTAGACTCCTCTTGGATCCTTCGCAGCTTGGCTTCTTCTTTCCTTGGTCTCTCTTCTTCAGCCTTCTTTGACTCTTTTTGTGCCTTTTACAAGTCGGCCTTCTCTTTTTTTTTCATTCTCTCCCCAGCTTCTTACTACCACTTCTTCTGGGGGGTCTTCTTCTTTGACTTTTTAAGCCCTCCTTGGCTGGATTGTGTCTCCTATTCTTCCTTCTCACTTATTATTCTCTCGCTAGACTATTTCTGCTCCTAAGGTAGTGTCCTCTCGGGTGTCTCTCCTACTTCTTCGCCTACCACCTCTCCCATTGCCTCCTAGATGAGGGCCATTAGTACTCCACTGAACCCTATGCATGAAGCTTTTGAGGCAAGTTTCTTTTTTTCTGTTCTAGCTTTTGATGCTCTAGATTCTTTGCATCAATTGGCCTGCTCCCTAAGGCTAGTGCTCTGGCACATTGGTTGTTTGTCTTCCACACATAGCCATTCTAGTCAATTTCCTTGAGTGAATAGGCTGCTAGGCTCTTCAATAGAGGCACTCCAATCCTATGCATGAGGGAGTTGTATCTCTGGCTTGAAAACAACGTACGGATGACCTTAGCATGTGGAGTCTCACTTTAGGATTAGGGATATCCTAGATGATCATGCCATCATTTGTTAGGACTTGGTGTTGAGCATGGCATAGACATCTCTTTTTTGTCTCCTCTCCACCTTGGGCGTTAATCCCAGTGCCTTCTCCACCAAGGTCTTGCTCAACTCTACTTGCACTTCTTTGGCCTCTTCACCTCTGTTCACTTGAGAGCTGGATTTTAGGAGCCAATTTTGAGCCGTGCTTGAAGCATTTGAGGTAGTTTTTGGAGCAAGAAGTGTCCAAGAAACACCAAAGACCAAATTTTCATGAAAAATCGAATGGTGGTGGATGGCCGTGAGCTGGAGTTTTCCTAGATGCATTTCAATGTCAGGAATCCAATGCAAGTCTCAGTTCCTCGATCGAAGGTTGTTTGACCCCTCATTTAATCCTCGTACGGTTTAGTGTTATAAAATAGCTACTAGTTCTGGGAGCCAAAAAGTGCACAACGAAGGCTAAGATGATGGATTTCGATGCTACGAAGTCATTGTCAAGATAGATCTCAAATCTGAGTTCGTTTGTCCCCTCAAAACCAAAATATCCACTTATGGGCAATGTGAATATAAAAAACCAAATCGAATATTTTAATATTTTTAACCTTAGGCTTATTAAGAAGCCTTAAAAATACTAAAATTTTGACGAACAGAAGGGGGAGGGGGGTGCAATTTTTTTTTACGCCCTCTCCAGATCTCATCGGTACTGCTTCATTCGCGATCCTTCTAGAGAGAGAGAGAGATTCTCAATCAAGACAGAGAGAGGAAGGAGATGGCTGTAATCTTTGCTTGTTTTCTCACGCAAAACCCGCAGGTTGCGATTTTTATGAAAATAATGGAATTTGGAGTTTTTATTGAGTGTTTTGGAGTCATATGGGATAGAAATGGATATAAAAATAACGTTGAGTGTCCTTGATTAGTAAGAACTCATAATTTTGAAATGTCTCATTTTTATGAAGAAATAAAAGAAAAAATATAAAAAAAATTAGTTTTTTTGCCTTAAAAATTAGGAAAAAATACATGAGGATTAAGCCTCACTCACAAGCCTTGTTTCTATGTTATAGTGTGTTTTTATCGATTTTTATATGGAAAAATGCATAAAAATGAACCCTACACCTACCCAACGAATGCAAAACCTAAATGGTAGGAGGGAAGAGGGTTTGTGAAAGTGGTTAGTTACTAAAAAGGATTCAAATTCTGATTTATTTTTCTATATATAACATATAGGATAGATTATCATTTGAGTTAAAGAGACTAGTAGCACGAAGAAATTCGGTGCTAGTCTTTATCAACGCCGCATGTACGCTCAAATGGAAAATCATTGAAGGGTTGTTTTTGCACTTCACCTAGCTAGTTTCTAATGATAAAATGCTTGAGCACAATGGTCATTTACAGTTGCATTGAGCATAACATGGTATCAAACATTTATGCTGCAATTGTTTTCCAAACATTGACCTACGTGGAGTGTGTAAGGAAACCCGAGATGTAGGGTAGATGAATGGTTTCTTGGGGAAAGCTTGGTAAGAAAATAATAAATCTCTTGGATCATTCAAAATATATAAGAGTGGAGACTATTCATATGTTCTTTATGTTAGAGCAGCGAATCGAGGGGCCAATCCTCTCGGTGTGGGAGAGCTGCAGTAGTGGGGCCACGCCGTTCAGCTGGAGAGGTGCCTCTTTTATGTTTGTGTTACATGGTATATTATACCAAGATGTGTGGGATCTTACTCTAAGGAGTAAGGAAGGGAAATCGTTGGACTATATTCCACTACAAATGTAATATCTTTAGTAGCAATTAGGGTAGTGTGTCCCTTGGACACTCCTAGCCGTGAGGCCATGTAGGGTTGTCTTGTGAGTGTTATAGAGGTTCAGCTAGTGCCTGTAGCCAGTGTTGAGCCTGTTTCAGGCCCCAACACCACTGTCATGGTGCCACATGCTCTATTAGAGTCGTAGGTTCTCAAAAACTCTACACAACGATTGTAGTCAGTCCTCCTACTAGGCCTCCTGCCCAAACTTCTCAACGTACTTTGTAAGCTTGCATTGTTCTATGATTCTTCTGGCCATTTCCTCTTGGGCCACCACCTTGTCAACATTCTGGATGGTCATGAACTTCAATTTATTGTAGGCCCAAATCTTGAGGGCGATGATGTAGCATCTTTTCTGTTCTTCTGTGAATGGAATTAAGCACGGTCTTGCTGTCCTGCCAATTTTAGCTCATGTCATAGCAGAACAAGCTTCCATTAGTTCATTTGTAAAGTTGTCTTCACCATAAGAAGACAAAGGGATTGCAACACAATTTTCACTCTAAGAAATTCCTTTATTCCAAGCAAGTATTTCCTCCTCATTAGTTTTAAGCATAAAATCACTTTTCTCTTCTTTTCACTTTTAGGTTTTAGTTTTGAGGTTCTCTTGTTATTTCTTTTCCTTTTCATAATTGTTTGTTTGCTTTTTGGTGTTTTGATTTTTGGTATTTTGATTTCCAATTGGTTTCCATCTTATCCCCTCCCCGGAGAGTGACATGATTCCTTCCAAGGATTATAGGTTGAAGCGTTATTAGGGCATTCAGTGCATGTTTAGGGTGCTTTGCTTCTGCATGAGCCAAGCATAAAAGTGCAGGTTGTACACCAAGTTAGCATACCGGTCCATGTCAAAAGGTCAGATGCCTACTTGCGTAAGGTAGGTGAGGGCATCTGTTAAGAAGTCACTAGAGTCAATTCTCTTGACAATGTGTAGCTCTTCCTCAATAAGGATGTGATCTAAATAGGGGTGGGTCTTGGCATGTTCTTCTACAGGTCAATTGTGAGTAATGACCAATACCCTAAAGGAGGTGGGAGCTACATAAGTTGGGTAATACTCAAAGTTTTTGATTGTGCATCTTTGCTCAACGTTGGTCATGATTTGGAAACCCTCTTGTTTCCATTGAATTTGGAGATTATACCATTTTTGCAAAAAAGAGGAGTCATTGCTGGCTAGGGTTTTCAACTCTTCAATTTCCTAGTTTGTGGTAGAGATCATACTCTTGTCATAAGATGTGACGAGCCGTTGTATTTGCATGCTTGCTCTGTGAGAAGTTCTTTGGCAATTAATGCTTTAGCTACCATGGGGACCTTAATGAGCATGAATTCTGATTCCTCCCACATGCAAGGCAATGTACACACTTCTATTGCTAAAGGCTCTTCTAAAAGACCTAAGTCTAATTGCTCATAGCTTCTAGTAAGCATGGTAAATGTAGCATCCAAATGTCAAATGCAAGTGATTAAGTCATCCCCCATATTTTTAGCTAAGTCAAAGGCCAAGGTAAGGATGGATCACCGCTCATAAGAGGGTCTAAGGCCTATAGGAGGTTTGACTCGACTAGATAATTTAGTGACTGGTGGCTACAACTTCTGTTGATCGTGAGGTGCAGTTTAGCCTCTTGTGTGAGAGTCATAGTTTGTGGTGCTGAGGTTGTGCTATTAGATGCTTGTGATGCCCTTGGGAGACAAGTAGCATTGGATTGAGGTGGTTTGGAAGCAACAAGCTGCGGTTTCTGTCGGTAAACTTGTTGAGGCTCTCCAAGCTTAGTGTTTTTGGGCTCTATAAGCTTAGTAGCTCGCGCCTCTTGTGGTTTTGGTTCCCTAATTGTTGTGCACTCTTGTGGAGACAAGTTTGAGGGTGGCACTTGAGTAGTGCCCTTAGTAATCCTGGCTTCAACATACCTATATCTAGGTATTGCCCTCACAAAAGCCTTATGCTTACAATAGGATTTTGGGGACCCATCATGGCTTATCCATTTGTCTATGCCTATAATGTCTTCTTTGTCCCCTAGGTCTCGAGTACGAGTTTCTAGTAGTGCGAGGTCATGGCTGCCTATTTCTAAGTGGTAGTCCTTGGTGCCTACGCACCCATTTGAACTTGGGTTCATTGGCTTTGACTACATGCTCAGTGGTTTGATGGCAATGAGGCTTGGCGGGTTGCAACAAGTCATGATCCCCCTCTTTAGATTAGGTTGTAGGTTTATCTATTAAAGGCTTTGTGGGCTTTGATGGAGCCGCTCTGCCCTTACTGAAAGCTGTCACTATGTGTATGTTGCCCATGGCAAGGTGAATGTGCTACAACTTGTGATCAACATTGCAATGTGCTTGCTTCTTAAATGCATGTCCTAACAATGATTCCATACTAGCATCCTTTCTGTTTTGCAACATATAAAAGACCATGGGTATGCTCTTGTAACAATGTACCGCATGAGCTGTTCCTCAGCGGTACATTCTTAGTAGCCCATCAAGAGATGCCCTAGGAAACACCATTCGAGATTTTGATAAAACCCTTGGATTTTGCTAACTAGGCTCGCTTGAGTCTACCCTGCAATGGAAGTTCAAAAGCCACTCCCACAAGGATCACTTGAGTCTACCCTACAATGGAAGTTCAAGCCACTTCCAGAAGGATCAACCTAAGTTTTTTTTAGTCAAATCTATTACTAGTTGCTAATTAATATTAGTGGATTCCAAAGTGATGTGAGTCACTCTTTTTGGTTTCTAATGATTCATCAAGTGCGATTTTTATTCCTTCTTAGGAAAGCTCTCGACTTACCGAGACCACCCAGCCATAGGTCCAGATCCGTTAGGGGTCCATCCTCACCCTTCCCAAGAGAGAGTATTTTTAATTATTTAATTACCTACCACTTTAGGTTCAAAATATAGAATCAACTTCCTTGAATTATCTCTTGATACAAATTCATTACATGCCCTTAATTCACGATGTGAAATCAAAATAAAGCAATATCTTCTTAATAGTTCCTTTCAGAAAAATGACTTTTACAATGTTTTCTGTTCGAAGTATTATTCTCTCTAAGTTTCATTCCCTAACTAGTATTGGAACTTCTAGAACACAGTCTGGAAATCTAAGGGTAGTTGGCAGCTCATAAGAGCCTAAGGAGTTTATGACCAGAGCCCCCCCGACTAGAGCCCCCTGGTATCCTCATCTTCTCCTGCCCGACTAGAGTTCCCTACAATAAGACCTTTCACATCATGATTGGTCTAAACTCACTAACATGAAACAAAAAAAGGAAAAACCCATTGGAATAAGTTTTATTAATGCTTGCCTTGGGGAGGCCTAGTGCCATCAAGAACACTGCCTCAGCCGGCATTCTGTGTTTACCAGAATACTGCCTTAGTCCGTGATTCGTACTCAGTCATGCATCTTTTAGTCTGATGATTTTAAGAAAGATCAGCACCTAGCTTACAATCACAAACATCTTACTTCAAATGCATTATACATAAAATTTTAACAATTTTATTTTTAAGACAAATCTTTTCTTTTAAAAAATAATAATATCGTGGAAAAATAGCATAAGTGGTAAAATAACATCGAGACAAATCAACATAAGTGACAATACCTTCCAATAGTCTTCTTAGATTCCCTCTTCCTTGGGGATTAATTTGGATTGAATTTAAGCAAGAATTTCATACTTGAGGATAACTCCCTTGGAGTTTCGTGGGTCTTTGCTCATAATTAAAAAAAATCTTGATTAGTTTAATTACGAATAGTATCATTTGGCAATTGCATCTCAAGGTTTCTTATATACCGAGGATTAGCATTTGTGATTCAAAGATTTCATTTGATCAACAAAAAAATCAGAAATATTAAATCTTTTAGGGACATAGTACCTTCCTTGTACTTGCATAGGTTCATCTTATATAGACCCAAATTACCTCTTGGAATTCGTAATTAAGAATTCCTCAAAGAAATTATATGCATGAATGGAATATAATCTTATTTTTTGCATGCAGCTTTTGTTGCTTATTCATAGGATAAAGGCATGCTAGCTACTTTTATTTACGAAAATTAGTACTTGAAGATCCATGACGGGTGCTTGGTTGA
Organism: Lygodium microphyllum; assembly: GCF_053477565.2. Lineage (NCBI taxonomy): Eukaryota > Viridiplantae > Streptophyta > Polypodiopsida > Schizaeales > Lygodiaceae > Lygodium > Lygodium microphyllum. The sequence goes on along the minus strand of NW_028229646.1, from coordinate 134,138 downwards.
TGGTATTCGGGGCTTCATTTGCAATCCTTGTACTTGCCATTTTGTTTGTAGTAATTGTGCCCGCAATGTTATTGGTAGCTCCTGCCTCTGCGACTTTCGTAGCTTTCTTCTTCGGGGCCATGGTCTTAATCACGAGACCACAAAAAAGGAAAATTTGGCAAAGGATCTTGGGGGTGATTAGATTGACAGAATTTTAATTGAGAGAGTCTTCTTCTCCTTGTTTTGAGTGCTATTTAGTGCTTGTAAACTGTGATCGCGACGCACATGATTTCTCCAATCCTTCTTTTTTTGTATTAAATTTCCAAAACTGATTGAAAAAAACCACTTGATTTTTTTACATGACACCCTATTCTAGAAATTTCCATAGCTTTTTAGGATATTTACAATAAATAATATCCAAAATATAAAAAATATGCTAGTTTTGTCCAAAAATCTAGTATTTTTGGAACACTAATGACTAATATGACTCATAACTCTTGTTCACGTGATAACTTCCGTGACGGGTGCCTACAGTCCTTGTCAATCCAAAAAATGTCTGGTTACGATTCTTAGGTCTTTTTGCTCGAGATCTTCTCTATTTAATGATTTTAGAGTTCTTGAAGCCTATTTTGCAAGAAGTTGGAAAAGTTTTAAATCAAAGTTGGGATATCACATCCTCTCCCTCTTAAAGGAATCGAGATGTCCTCATCTCGAATGAAACTAGGGATATTGGTTACATAGTTATTCATGATCAATCCAAGTGGCATCCTCTTCAGGGTAGTCTTTCCACTGGATGAGATATTCTTCGAGGACTCCTTGACTTGGCATTACAATTTGTTGGTCGTTAAGTACATGGTCTAGGTTAGCGACATATGCTTTCAATAGACTGACATGAACTACATTATGTACTTTCAAGTTGTTAGGGAGTTGCAGCTTATAGGCATTTGGCCCTATACACTTTAGCACCTTATATGGACCACAATACCTAGGATTTAGCTTCTTGAATTCCCCCAAAGATAAGTAACTTTTCTTTGGGCGACGAACTCGTAGGAAAACCATGTCACTTTCTTTGAAGATGCGTTCTTGCCTTCATTGATTGGCATATGCCTTTTGTCGATCCTTGGCGGCTTGAATATCTCGCCTTCACTTTGCTGATCCATTTCTTCTAACATTTGCCTACATGCTTCTACCTGTAGGGTAGGATCATAAAAATTAAATGGTGTAAGACAATCTTTCCCATATAGTGCTTGAAAAGGAGTCATTTGAATACTTTGATGGTATGATACATCGTAGGAAAATTCAACTAAGGGTAGGTATTGGATCCACCATTTGGGTTCCCTATTACAATAAGCCCTTAATATGTCCTCAATAACTTGGTTGACCCACTCTGTTTGACCATCAGTTTGGGGATGGTAAGCAGTATTGGAGCAGAGCTAGGTCCCTAAAGCTTCAAACAAACTCTTCCAAAAGTTTGAGGTGAAGAGAGAATTGTGTGTTAGATATGCTCAATGCCCCACCCTCATAAGTTGCCACCAATGATCCATGGTGCTCAAAGTTATAAAGCCCCCATTATGAGGAGAAGCCAAATGTGAGCCTAGATATTGATTGAGTACCGACCTGTATATCAGATGAGGTCTATGTGACCGGATGGAAAAAAAGTGACCATTGTGGGTCTAATCTTTGGGTTGGATTGAGTAGTTAAGTTGGTAGCAACTCGAGGCACATTGATCAAGTTGTGGGGTAAGGGAGTTAAAAGAGGCCCCTATTTTGGGGTCCGGGGACCGCAGAAGCGGCCCCTAGCTAGGGCCCCCCTAGCGGGGGTCCCAAGGCAGCGCCTTCGGCCCGATGGTAAAGGAAATATTCCCTAGAATATTCCTTGGTCGACTAGTGGAGGCTCATATGGTAGGTTGGTTAGGCTGACCTAACCGCCTCCTTTGTGGGCTATAAAAGCTAAACCCCTGCACAGTCATCAATCATCTATCTTTCACCCAGTTAGAGTTGTTCCAACTAGCCTTAAGCTCTTTACCTATATTATGTCTAGATCTCCATTTAAGCTTCACAGTGGAAGTGCACGGGTGAACCGAGTCATCTTTGTATCAGCTATTTGGAGCTAAAGAAATTTTCTAATTCTCCTCTTATCTATGGAGTACTCTTTATCTCTATCTCTTACTCAGATTCTATTTGGTGCACCGTGTAATTTTTTACATCACGGTCGTTGACGATTCTTTGGGGTAATCCATGTAACCTAAAAATTGCCTTAATGAAAAGCATGGCGATATCAGAAGCCTTGTAATTGGTTTTTACAAGAATAAGGTGTGCAATTTTTTTCAGCATATCAATGACTACCATTATGGAGTTATATCCTCCTTGTAATGGGGGTAATCCAATTATGAAGTTCATGCTGATATAGTCCCATTTCGTTTGAGGGATGTCAAGTGACTGGAGCTTTCCTGGCATCTTGATATGCTCGGCCTTAATTCATTGGCAGTTTAGGAATTTGGTGACATACTTGAGTACATCACCCTTGAGTCTTTCCCAATAGAAGTTTTTTCTGACTGTATTAAGAGTCTTAGCATAACCAAGATGACTTGAAAATGGGGAATCCTGAGCTTCCTAGAGTATTTTCCGTTTGAGTTCTTGACTTGCAGGAATACATAGTCTTGTAATACGCAAGCTCCTCGTTTATGGAAAAATCTTGATACTTAGTCTTGAGTTTTGGATTTGAATCCTTGATGAAAATTTCTCTTAACAAGTCCTAATAGCTTGGATCCTTCGAGATCTCTTCTTTAGCCATTTCTAGGAGAGAGTTATTGGGCATTGACATCATGGTGGCAAGAGTTCCAGCCCTAGAGGGTTTTTTTTTGCATGCCAACTTTAGTGAACACCCTTGATAATCTATAAGAAATATATTTGACAACTTTGATAAATGTTGTCTTTGGAATCACATGTTGTGTAGCTCTTTGTGACTTCCTTATCTCACTAAAATATTTTTGAACACAATAAAATCTAGACTTTCTCTTTCTCTTGGACTTGGGTCTTAGCCCCCTTACCCCTCCTCCATCAAATTGTGTCATAAGGGGGCGGTGTGTCTAATCACACCGTTAATTAGGGGCCTTTTGGGCCCCATAAAGCCCATGCCCATTTTTTTCCCCTCTTTTGGTCAATTTTGACATTTGAAATGTCCGACCTCTCACAGTTCCTCCATTTGGTGACTGATTGCAAATTTAAAAAATCTTCAATGTCCGGCTTGACATCCCGAACAGCCGAGAAGATAACTTTCTTCAATCTGATTGTTGAAAAAGTTATGAAAAATCCGCAATCACCGCAATGGACAAAGTTTGCATTTTTGTCTTCCTTGGTCTCTTAAATTGTCGAATCCACATTTTCCTCTTCCATCAGCTTGAATTCCCGCATAAAATTTGCCTTAGTCTACTCCTTTTTGGTACTTCATGGGTGTTTAAATGTTGCTCTCATTGGCAACCGTGGGATAAGGTGACTCGGCCCGTTGAATCCCATGAACTAATCTACACAAACAACAACCAAATAAAGCATCAAGCTACAACAAAAAATATACTCAACAAAGCACAAGAATAGCTCTCACCCTGCCCCTTGACAAAATCAAGGCATGAGAATCCACAAGGGATAGGCACAATATAATCTAATAGAAATCTAGAGCGAGTCACTAACCAACTACTCTAACACCATGGATAAGAGGTCATCCTAGTGGTGGTTTGAGCTACCTACCTAACTTAGGATAACTAGACTAGGACCTCCTGCTACTAGGTGAGGACTCCTATAGCCTAGTCATTAGATTTTTCTTTTCCACATTTTCCTTCCAGGGTTTCCATACTTAGGCGTGTAAAAAGGAGAGAGGTGAGGGTAGAGTGACCCAAGGAGAACAAGGCATTGGCCTCAGGTCCTCACTCAGTACCTAAGAACCTACCAAGATCTCGCGAGGTGATACTTAATCCTTTTCTTTCTCTCACTTTTGTTTTCGCTCCAACCTTCCTTATTTCTTTTTTTTTTTTTGCGGCTAGCTACTACCTAGGAAGACAAGGCATTGGACCCCCTGGGTCTGACTCGTCCCCAGGAACCTACCAGGCTTGCACAAGGTGATAATCAATTGCTTATAGGAGTTTTCTTCCTTTTTCTTTTCTAAGTGAGGGGTTAGAACCCCTTTTTACACACCTCTCTAATTTTTATATTTATATATATTCAAAACTTGCTCTTCTTTGCTATTTTTGTAGGTTTCTCTAATTGCCTCACACTAGCAAGGACTCCTAGGGCAGCTACCTAGCAAGTAGAAAGGACAAGGTCACAAGGACTACCCTCTGTCAGAGGTCTTTCATACCTGATAATGTCCTAACAGGAGGTAGACAACTACTCAAATCCCCCCCAGATATACCTAACCAAACCCTAGGACTTCATGCATTGATTATTGATCCCCACAAATGAAAAGAAAATAACCCCAACACACACATATAATAATATTAGCTTAAGAGGAAAACTCAAAAACGCGATGACACCACGTGAAATGGCCATAAGAAGCCCTAGAGGCACTTTGTTTAGCATGTGTGATGCAATCACTAAAATAGAAAACCATTAAATGTACCTGCACCAGTACATTTGGCCCTCTTGGACTAAATAGATATAACATTTCAAAACCAATAGAATGGCCCTCTTGGCCTTATGAAATAAAACATTAGAACCCTATAGACACGGCCCTCTTGGCCTTAAAAAATATAACACTAGTAGTGTATTGCTGAAACAAACCCTTGGCCCTAACATAGCTCTACTAAAGTACAAAATTGACCAAGGATAAGGCTTCTTAGACCCTAGACTAAGTGCATAAGTTTATTGACTAACCCCCTTGCATAAATAGCAAGGGGTGTCTGACGAATATGATGATACACATTCCTATGCATCCATGACAAAGTAGGAAGGTGCTCACTTGCTACCTGACTCATAACCCAACTAACTATCGGTGGTTGAAATATGATGTGCCAATAAGAAAACCCCAAAGTAATCTAGGGCAAATGTTGGAGGTAATTTCAAGGGCTCCCTTGGACCACAATTGAAAAATACATCTTTGATGAAAGCATAGTAAGCCAGGGAATCCATAAAGTGATTCCATTGTTGAGGAACTAACTGACAAGTCACTATCTCAAAGATATGCAACATATCCAAGGCTTCACGGTGGTACATCCATAAGATAGGATCCTGCACACTATAGGTCCCATTTAGCTGATTTATTACTAACTATGAGTCACCTTTAACCAATAAGCGTGGCAGATACCACCACATCCCAAGATCAAGGCCTTGTATTCTGCCATATTATTAGTAAAAGAGAGTCCTAAATAGACTCCCATCTTCATGACAACCCTATTTTGGGGATATTTAATGACCACACAAATGCTCACATGTTTAGCAGGCCCTCTAGAAGCACCATCAAAATATAGAGTATAAACCTAGGCTTCATTAATAGGTCACACCATAGTAATCAACTCACTCGTACTTATGATAATCAAAATCAAGCCACGAGAGAGGATGTATAATAGGTACAATGCCTCCTTCCTCACTGAACTCGATAGGAATGCTAGTCAGAATTCGTAGAAAATGTGGCAGTAGACCTTAATCTTCCATGTAAAAAATCCACCTTGCCACTCAATAACCTGATACCCTTTGCTCCACCAGATCACTCAACCTTGGTGGTAGCGTTGCTCAAGAAAAGAATGCTCCAGATTAGGGAATGATGTGTCCCATCCACTCGTCTTGGTACCTATTGCACGTTAAAGCTGAATCTTGAAGGACCTACACAGGCACCAAGCCCAACGTTAGCCCTTACACATAGTAAGGCTTTAGCTTATTAAATTTAACTTTAGTCCTAAACTCTACCCTCTACAAATCTGCTAGAAGGGCCGTAGAGCCATTCTTTTCTAAATGTACAATCTTGTATGGTCCATCCCATTTAGGTTCAAATTTTCCTTGAAAGAGCTCCCAACGAGCATCATAATATAGCACTAAATTGACATTTTGTGAATTTGTACTTCTTAGCTTGAAGATCATGAAGGGCTTTCATTTGCCTCTTCCCTACTTCTTGATGTAGTAAAGCATGCAATTGAATCTCATCAAGATGTACTAGAGAAGTATACCTTTCCTATAACGCGTCTCCCTCTCTCAATGAATGATTGAGGGAAAAACACATAGTGGGGAGCTATATTTCTAATGGAAAAACACACTCCTCCCCATACACTACCTTGAACAGGGTGTGGCCTATGGCTCTCTTGAATGTCATGTTATAAGCCCACACAACCACATACAATTTCTTATCCTAGTTGTGCTTGCTTTCAAATACTATCTTGGATAAGATTCCCACAAGTTGTTTATTTGTACTCTCAACTTGACCATTAATATCATGCCAGCCTTTTGTAGCTTTGTCGATTCTTTGAATAGAAAAAGGCATACACCTTACTTTCTATCGCACAGGAGGGTAGTGAAAGGGTTGGTGCCTATACATATGGGGAAGTATGCCCATGGTTTGCCTATGGTTTACACATATCTACTGTGCCCTTCAGGTATCTCATGATACCCTTCATGGCATCCCAATGCTTCTTGTCATGTGTAGCCATAATATAGCATGCCACAACACCAACTGCAAAGGCAATATCTGGATGAGTGGCTATCATGGCATACATCAAACTGCCCACGGCGGTTGATGCATAAGGGATCTTGGCCATCTCATCCCTCTGCTCATCTGTTTGCAGACTTGTCTGCAGACAATCGGCCTGTGAGACCTTCACATAAGAAGGTAATGGATAAGCAATAGGCTTCACGCCCTACATGGAGAAACGCTCAAGGAATTTATGAATGTACTCCCTCTGTGAGAGGTAGAGTAGTCCATGATGCTTGTTGTGCTTAATGCACATACCAAGAATGTGAGAGGCATATCCCAAATCCTTCATCTCAAAGCTATTCTTTAGCTGAGATTTAAGAGCATCTAGCTCGTCATGAGCTTTCTCCGCTATCAACATATCATCCACATAAATTACCAAAACAAGCAATGAGCCATCACGGGCTTTCTTTGTGTAAAGACACGGATCCATAGCACTCTTGCTGTAGCCCTGTGACTGCATAAAGGCATCAAACTTATAATACCAATCCCTAGGTGTCTGCTTCAAGCCATAAAGACTTTTCTTCAACTTGCACACTAGGTGCTCCCTGCTAGGTTCTGCAAAGACCTTAGACTACTCCATGTAAATATCATCATGCAAATCCCCATGCAAGAATGCAGACTTGACATCCTCCTGATACATGTCCAAGTCAAGCTGCATGACTAAGGCCAAAAACAAGCGTAGGGTAGTCATCTTGACCATAGGAGAAAAGACTTCATCAAAGTAAACTCCATGCTCCTGTTTAAAACCTTTAGCAATAAGTCTTGCCTTATAAGCCAGCTTGGGGTGCCTAGGGGTACTTTTCAGCTTGTACATCCATTTGCATGGAAAATACTTCTTGCCCTTAGGCAATGCAACCAGATCCCAAGTTGCATTCTTATGCAGGGAGTCCATCTTAGACTACATAGCCCTCTCCCAAGAGTGATTGTCACCCCTGTGCATAGCCTCATCATAAGTGAGAGGCTCTCTTGCATATGTAACCAAGACATAATGCATGGAGGGCTCAAATCTATCAGGTGGACATTTATATCTAGTAGACCATCTCATTGCAAGCTCTACTGCATGTCCAACATCCTATCCAATACCCTAGCCATGTGTGCCAACTGCTACTACAGGCTATCTAATTGGCAGTGCAAGAGCACGTGGCTCCTTCTAGAATATAACCATGTGTATGTCTACCACCTTCTCAGGATATTGATGCATATTGTCTTCATGGAAGACTACTTCATGGTTGCAAATGCGGATCCCAAAGGCGGTAACCCATCTTCCCTGCATCTCCATGGCCAAGGAAAATGCGTTTGACACTTTTAGAATCTAGCTTAGTACGGTTTGTCCTTGGGCACATGGTAGCATGTCTCACATCCAAAGACATGTAGATGCACATAAGATGAAGGTTTCCCAGTCCATACTTCCTCTACAACCTAGAAATCCAAACCATTGGAAGGTGTTCTATTTATGATATGCACAGCTGTACTAACTGCCTCAACCCAAAAGCCCTGTGGTAGGCCTGCATGGCTAAGCATACTGCGTACATACTCCTAGATGGTTCTATTCATCCACTTAGCCAAAACATAGTGGGGTGGGGTATAGGGGGAAACCAACTGATGCTTAATACCCCTCTTGCCACATAGCAGCTCAAAGGCACGTGACACATATTCTCCCCCATTGTCAGTCCTAAGGCATTTCAGCCTATGCCCAGTCTGGTTCTCAACCAATGCAAGCCATCTCTAAAACACAGCCAAGACATCTAACTTAAGCTTAATGGGATAAGCCCAAACTTTACACAAAAAATCATCAATAAACGTCACAAGATACTTTGCACCACCCATAGACTGACAACGCATGGGCCCATAGACATCCGAATGTACCAATTCCAAGGGCCCACTCATGCGTGTCCTACCAAACTTCTTTTGCATTGTCATGAGATTCTTTGCCCATGGTTTGAACATAAAAATTTAATCCTTTACATATATCACTAAGTTACTTGAAATCTAGATATATTACATAGAGACTTGCCTAGTGCGATAAGTCATAAAAACCTAAGTCCACCAGCATATGGCATGGTGTAACAAAGATAGAGGACTCTCTGCCTTAAAATACAATAAATTTATCATGGTTCCTTGACAAGATGAATGATTGTGATTACTTACTTTTATCTTTCCTTGCATCACTTACATGAAAATTGTTACAAGTTCTGTAAGTCATGAAGCATTCAACAAGATAAAATATGGACATGAGCAGTTGACTTGGCAGGTTCTCTTGGATTGCATTTTCCAGAAGCCAATGATGTGGTTGTACTTATGATATTAAAAAATATTCACAAGCCAAGTCACAAGGGAGACGGAGTTACCTAGGTTGACTAAGCATAGGACATTGTATATGTCTTGTGCTAAGCTTATGTGACTGATGAAATAGTCAAAGAAGAGATCAAGGGGCAGCGTGATCTACGCCACATTTTGCGGGTAGATCTCTGATCAAGGTGCATCCTGCATGGTAGAGCAAAGAGCTCCTTCACTACCACAACAAAAGGAGAGAAGGCCATGCAACCACAAGCAAACTCCACTTGCCATGTAAGTGCTACTCCTTTCATGCACTGACAAAAATGGAAGGCTATTCTTGACTGAGTAAAATAGGGTAGAACTATGTATTTAAAGGGTAGTAGCCCATACATAAGATGTAATAAAGAAATTTTCATGTTGCTGTAATTAGGAAATTATCCTAGTTTGGACTAGAGTATAAAAGGCAAGAGGATGCCAATGTAAATCATCTTTGATATATTTGCCATTTTCAAGCAATACATGCTTTGAGGTTCTTCCCTCCCACCAACTAAGAGGGTGCATGCTCTGAGCCACCAAGATATGGGATGTATACCATGTCCCACCTTAACATGAGGTGAGTATTCATGTTGTAGCTTACAGCTATGATTCTCAGCCTTCCATGGCAATATTATTTCAAGCCTAGCTACCTTGGCTATGGCTACCTTGCAAACATGGTGTATTTCTTGTATTTCTTTGCAAGAATGGTGTATTTCATGAATTTCCAATTATTTGATTTGATGTGAGAATTGGTTTATTACATTGGTATCAGAGCATGGACTTTGATCCATAGGAAGAGTCATTTTCTTGGAGAATTTAGTCACAGGGACAGGAACCAGTTAACTAGAGTACCAAGATTTGACATGGAGATCTGTCACAAACCATGACTAAGATGGAGGTTCTTGGCATGAGCCAGTGGATAATGGCGGGCTCCAACCAATTTGGCAACTCATGACCAAGTTTTGTGTAACGTGTCCCCCTGTCCACTTGTAGGACACGTCTTAGCAGCCCATCGAGAAGAGAGTCCAGAAAGCGCCACCCAGCACTCCCATGGAATGTCACAAGGTTTGCGATCTAGGTCTTCCCGAGTCTGCTACGAAGCGGAAGCATTCCGGCAGTTCCCTCTTGGAACCGACCTGAATCAGGGTTTTCCTAATGGTCAAGTTCCCAGAAGGTAGCTAGCGTCGAGCCCCAGACGAACTACTTTACGTAGAAACATCAAGGTCGAAGCGGATTTATACTGCACTTGGTTCAAGGAGAATGGGAAACGAGAGGGATGTGAAGCTCAACCTCTCTGCCCGTAAGGCATAGTCCCATTCCGTCCCCCTAAAACAACATAAATCAGGATTCTAGCTCTATAGATTCTAGGTCATTGTTACCTCGCTGTCAATTCCTTTGATAAAATTTCCCGGCCAACCAGGACCACCCTTCCGTAGGACGGACCCAGGGTCACATCCACCGCGCTTTCCTCGGGTTGCTTTAGTTATCTAATTACCTACCACATTTAGTTTGACAGGTAAAAACAGCTTCCTTAATTAACCAATTAAACATTGGTTCCTTCACGTAACTTAGGCACTGACATAGAAAAACAATGTCAAGCAAGTTCCTTTTCAACATTTGATCTTTATTTATTAGTCTTTGGAATACATCATATAATCGAGCCCGAAGGCTTTTCCAACAATCCTCAGGGATCGCTATTCCAAGTCTCCACCCGTTCACTAGTATGCGGACCTCGAGATCCCATCTCAAGTCATGTTGGTCTCTTGTGTAGGATCCAAAGGCAAGGGATTTACGGCCAGAGCCCCCATTGGCACCCAAGCGTCCCCCTGCTCCAAGTAGCACCCATGGAGATGTCAAGATTGTGGGAGAGAAGGAAGGAGTCTCACTTGTAGCTTTCTTGCTTGCATAATGGGGGAATACACACACAGGTGGAGGCTGAAAATAATTTTCCTCTTCTTAGTTGTGTAAGCCAAAAAGAACTCTCATACAAAGAAATAGAAGAACCCTATATATGGGTCTCAAACCAAACTCAACTAACTAAGGTGGCATACTAACTGAGCCACGAACTAGAGTGGATAAGGATAGCTCTCATCTAGCTATTATTCATGGGCGGTGTACCAACCACATCTACAGCTAACAAGTTGGTGACATAAATGCACAACGGTCACCCTGGCATATCACGAGTGGAGCTCGATATCTCAACATTCCCCCTCGAGCTCAATCCCAATTCCTGCACACCAAGTAGGTCTCTGAACTTTTGCAGCTTCTCTGTGCCCAATGCCTTCGTAAAAATGTTAGCTACCTGATCCTCTGTGCTGACATAAACTAGATCAATAAGACCTAGTAAAACCCTCTCCCGCACATAGTGATAATGCACCTCAATGTGCTTTGTTCTAGCATGATATACTGGGTTTTTTGCCAAGTGTATACTACTCATGTTGTCACAATAAATGACAACTGGCCCATCTGTAGGCTGATGCATATCATAAAGTAGCTTATGCAACCAAGCTACCTCACATGCAGCCATTGCTGCACCCCTGTACTCAGCCTCTGTGCTCGACAAGGCAACTGTAGGCTGTTTCTTGCTGCTCCAAGTGACTGCAGCACTTCCAAAAGAGAACACATATCCACTAGTAGATCGTCTATCAGAAATACTACTAGCCCAATCAGCATCAGTGTATCCATGCAACTGTATCTGAACCCCAGTCTCATAAAATAGTCCATACTACAATGTGGACTTCACATACCTGAGTATGCGTCTAGCCGCATCCAAATGCGGTTTCCTTGGAGCCTGCATAAACTGACTTACCAATCCAACATCATAGCTCAAATCTGGCTTGGTAATAGTCATATAAATCAAACTTCCTACTATGCATTTGTACATAGTAGGGTCTTCGAGAAGCTCATCTACATCTGCGCTCAGCTTCACATTCTGCTCCAAAGGAACTGAAATAGGCTTACAACCTGTCATCCCATATTTGGACAGCATGTCCAATCCATACTGCCTCTGCAAGAGCCGTATCCCACTTGGTGATCTAATCACCTCAATGCCCAAGAAATAACGCAGCTCTCCCAAATCCTTCATCTCAAACTTTTGCTTCAATAGCATTTTCACATGAAGGATATCTTCATCACTATCACCTGCCATAATCAAATCATCAACATAAATGACAAGTAGCATAATATCTTTCTTTGTTTTTCTCACATAAAGTGAGAAATCTACCTTGGAAATCTGAAAGCCAATAGTGACAAGATACTGTCCTATCTTGTCAAACCATGCTCTAGGTGCTTGCTTCAAGCCATACAAGGCTTTCTTCAACCTGCAAACAAACTCACGATGAACGGCATGCACATAACCTGGTGGCTGCTCCATATATACCTCTTCTTGCAAATCACCATGCAAGAAGGCATTCTTTACATCCATCTGATGTAAAGACCATTCCTTTGATGCAGCCATAGCAATGACTGCTCTTACGATTGCCATCCTTGCAACCGGACTGAATGTTTCTTCATAATCAATGCCATATGTTTGTGCATACCCCTTGACTACTAATCTTGCCTTGTATCTGTTCACAGAACCATCTGCATTGTGCTTCACCTTATAAACCCACTTACAACCAATTGCATTCTTATCTTTAGGAAAAGGTACCAATTCCCATGTAGCATTTGCTTCCAAGGCATCCATGAGAGTAACCAATAAAGATGCACTTCTCAACTTTTGGATCCAACTTGGATCTCAACTCATTTGGCACATGAACATAGGCAATGCAACCAAAAATCTTCAAATGAGAAATATCTGGTTTCCTACCAGTATACCTCTCCTCTGGAGTCATCCCATGTATTGCTGCAGTGGGAGTCATGTTCATTATGTAGACTGCTGTAGCAACTGCTTCAGCCCAATAAAAATCTGGCAAGTCTTTTTCGTTGAGCATGGCACAAGATACCTCTCCAATATGTCTGTTTTTCCTTTCTGCAATTCCATTTTGTTGTGGGGTATGACTGCATGAATATTGCTGCTTTATGCCATGCTCCTGCAGGAACCTTGCAAACTCATTTGAGGGGTACTCTCCCCCTCCATCTGACCTTAGGCATTTTATTTGCAGGCCTGTTTCTTTTTCAACCATAGCTTTAAGAGTTTTGAAATGCCCAAAAACTTCACTTTTCTTTTTCATAAAATACACTCAAACTTTTTTGCTATAGTCATCAATAAAAGTGATAAAATAATGTCAGTCTCCAAGACATGCAGCTTTAGTAGTCCACACATCAGAGTGGATTAATTCCAATGGCTTCTTACTCTCTTGAACATGTCTAGGAAATGGTTTCCTTGCCTGTTTTCCAAATTGACAGGCTTCACATACCTTATGCATTTTTGCAACCTTGAATTTAGGCAATCCTGCTACAATATTTTGGGCTTGCATTGATTTAAGTCGCTGTACATTAACATGACCAGTGCATTTATGGCGGATATCAATATCTGCAACTACACCGGTCCCATGTGCAAACATTGCTGCACTCAATTCAGGCATGTCTGCATCCAACGTAAACATTCTGTCCTTCTTCTTTCCTTTTGCTATCAAGCGACCTTTATTTTTCATATCCTCAACAAAGCATCCATGAGAATTAAATCTGACCTGCAAGCCCTGCTCAACCATTTGACCAACAGAAACCAGGTTCTTGGTGATATTCGGGATATGAAATACATCCAACAGGTTTTTTTTTTCCCATCCTACATGGACAAAGGAATTTTTCCAATCTGCACAATAGGATGTGCAGTATCATCACTAGTCTCCACAAATCTTGGTTTTTCCATTTTCCTTGTATTGTGCATCCATTCTGCATGACCTGTCATGTGGTTTGATGCACCTGAGTCAACATACCACACATCGTTGCTTTCTTCTGCACTTGTCACAGAATTGGTCATGTGCTGCACCATAAACAAATGCTCATTTCTGTCATCACCCTGTCTACTAGAAGATGCATAATTCCCTTGTTGCAATTTTCCATTCATGATGTCATTCTACTTTTTATAGCAGTCTTTAGCCATATGACCCATTTTACCACAGTAGTAGCATTCAACATTGTTGTTTGCATTTTGGCCTCTTTGCCATCCACCATGACCTCTTTGGCTCCCCCTACCTCTAGAGTTACCACGTCCTCCTCCATAGGACTGGTTTTCTTGAGTTTGCTGCATATTTTGATTTCTACCACGGCCTCCAGATCGGCCTCCTCTACCTCTGCCTCTACCTCTTCCAGCATTTGAGTAGAAGATAGATTCTTTTGAAGTTCCTCCTGAAGAAGATGCACCACCATTTCTCTGCTCCTCAGAAATTAGAAGAGCAATCAACTCCTCAAAATCAGGAAATCTTTCACGGACGGAAATCGATGTTCTGAACTGTGCATAATTCTTTCCTAGACCATTCAAGGTCACAGAAACTAAATCATCATCTTCCACTGGCGACCCAATGGGAGAAAGTGCATCTGCAATCTTCTTCACCTTCATGTGGTAGTCATTGATGCTCATACTTTCTCTTTGCACATTGTGCAACTCTTGCTTGAGCTGTATTTTCCTGGCTTGCGTATTTGTGCTATACATTTTTGACAAAGTATCCCATGCCTCCTTTGGCATACTTGCATCCTGAATATGCACAATCATAGAGTCTGAAATGCTGATAGACAGTCAGTACATAACTTTCCTGGCTCTCTCATGCCATCCTTTAAATGCCTGCATTTGCTGTTGATTGGGAACATCAGGAAGAACTGGTTCTTCTTCATTTCCTGCAACGAATTTCCAATATCCTTTTCCCATAAGGAAATTCATCATTCTAAACTTCCATGCTTGGAAGTTGTTCTTGTCAAGCTTTTCAGTGACAATCTGTGAAAGAGAATTAGACGCCATTACAGAACACTGCAAAAAATTCTGTCACTGTAAAAAACACAGCTTCAGCCTCACAAGGGCAAATCTGCAAAACTGATGAAAGTGGTATTTGACCACAGAGTCACTTCCTAGTGATGATTTTGCATCAATAGGAAACAAGGATGATTCTGTAACTCCCAATGTCTCTATGCATAGGCATACGATGCAATTTCTACGGTAACTTTTCACCGATCTATAGAACAGTGGTCGCACAGCATAAAACAGGGCCTTTTCTTGAGTGCGTACAGAAAACTTCCGCCTCCAAAAGAGGCCCCGAAATGGCCTCAAATAAAAAAAACAGAGCAACCTATGGCTAAAGCCCTATCCCGCAGCATATACTGCTCTCTTGCTACACCGCGAAGGGCGTCTCAATCTAAGACAATGCACTCTTGCACTTTCCAGCTGTGCTACCTGCAGAGACTTGCTCCCAAAATAGAAAAATGAAAGCAACACTAGTCCTCTTACCAGAACACCGCGAACTTGGTTTGCTTTCTTGAGCTCCTTACCATGAACAAGGCTCTGATACCATGTCAAGATTGTGGGAGAGAAGGAAGGAGTCTCACTTGTAGCTTTCTCACTTACACAATGGGGGAATACACACAAAGGTGGAGGCTGAAAACAGTTTTCCTCTTCTTAGTTGTGTAAGCCAAAAAGAACTCAAGTACATAGAAATAGAAGAACCCTATATATGGGCCTCAAACCAAACTCAACTAACTAAGGTGGCATACTAACTAAGCCACGAACTAGAGTAGATAAGGATAGCTATCATCTAGCTATTATTCATGGACGGTGTACCAACCGCATCTCCAACAACTGACAAGTCGGTGACATAAATGCACAACGGTCATCCTGGCATATCACGAGTGGAGCTCGATATCTCAACAGGAGAGACCTCTCGTGGCGGGTTCGGTCCACGTACCCGATGTGGCTAACAACCCCCTTGGATAGGGTCAGGTAGACAGTCGGAGGTAACTGATGCTGCCTCTCCCTCCAGGCTTTCAACCTGAAGCATTAGTTATTTTCCAGCATTAGTTCCTTGAGCAAAGAAGAACAAACAGTGCTCCTAAGTGTACAAACACAAGCACTCCAGTGGTCGTTTATATGGCCAACTGCTAAGGTGTGAATCCTTCTCTCCGAATACATCCAACATTCGATCTGAGATCAATTGCAACTTGGCAAGATCCCAAGGGTTTTGTAAGCTGAGTTGCTTGTTTACCCCTATTTCCTTGGGTTAGGGTTTATATCCTGTTGACCCAACTTGTCTCACTACCTTAGGTATCCTTAAATTATAGACAATAAATCCTGGGCAACCCTGTTGTCCTCACTTGATTGGTCAATTGCTTACTAGGAAATTCATAATTTCCCTAACTTGGCAAATAAGCCCCAAGGAAGGGTGATGTAGCAGAATGACTATTCATCCTCTAGAAAATTAGGCTTGTACTTAGAACTTGCCAACCTTGTTCTAAGGAGTGGCAATACTATTTTGTGATTTAGACACAAAACCATGCGACATTGCAACTTGTTGCACGAGATATGGGTCGCACCTAACTTGTGGGATTATTTCTCCCATCACATGGTATTCCTTGGTCAAGAATACCTTTGGTCAAGCTGACGTAGGGTTTAGGAGTCTTCTTGACCCAACCCAACCTTAACTCTACTAGGCCGATAACACTTTGGCCCTAGGGTCCTAAATTCATACGAAAGTCTAGTATTTGGTCAATTTATCCTTAGGGTGAGAAACCTAGATCATTCTTGCATGGGCGTTTAGCTAACCCTAACATTCCGTGAATGTGGGTAGGACCTTTAGGATTGGAAATATTAGGTCGGCAACCCAAGTGCGATACTAGGCAGAATTTTAACGTAACTTAACCCTACCTAACACTTTGAGGTGATCGTCATAAGCAAACTGATTGTACCTTTATGATTCTCATGTAAGCTATTCAATTATACGTGAATTACTTAGTTTGATCAACCCACAATTTAAGATGATCTTTCCTTTTAAAGATTCAAATACTTTCTTCTAAATTTGCAAGTACTTTCCCCTAAAAGATGTAAGTAACTGAAAGATAGGTGAGATGCATCATTCCATGCGGTTATGCAACTTCAGCCATAGACCTTCTGCTTTTATGCAACTTAGAGATCATTCTCTTCCTTGCCCTATACTATAATGATTGACATTCAGAGCTAACTCATATAAACCCTACGTTGATGCAACGAAGTCAAAGCTTTAATATTTTTAATGAAGATGCATTCAAACTTTGA
The DNA here is from genome assembly GCF_053477565.2 of Lygodium microphyllum. Taxonomy (NCBI): domain Eukaryota; kingdom Viridiplantae; phylum Streptophyta; class Polypodiopsida; order Schizaeales; family Lygodiaceae; genus Lygodium; species Lygodium microphyllum. The sequence continues at coordinate 116,997 of NW_028229646.1, read as the reverse complement.
TAAAGAACTCCATGCTTGAGCGAATGCCATGAGCCCATCATTAAATTAATCCTTCCTTTTATCAATTAACCCGACCTAAAATGTAACCATCTACGCATGCAATTTGTAAAGTTTAGAATTTCCTTTCCATGCATTGCGACTATTTGGACATCATTCAATGGGCGTCTAAGATTATCTCAAACACGAGCCACAACTAGGAAATTATTACCTAAGTGCATTATGTGTTATATGCACTGTTTTTTTTGCGAGGCAACAAGGATGCCTTTAGACAAATCCACCTTTTAACTTATGCAATATGCGTTCAAGAATGCAACTACCATGACCATGCAAGTACTCGTCATGCAACTTAACTTGGTAATTCGATGCGAGTATATAAATTTTCCAATGTATTCAAACTTGCCTACGTGAATTAAAGACATGCTTAATGCATCCTTTCATGTGGGAATGTTATCGGAACCAAGACATTAAGAATCGGGGCATTGTCCATACGTGTACTCGGGGTGGAAGATCCCACATATGCTCCTCTCGCCTTTTTCTTCGGAGCCATTTATGCAGTGAATTTCATCGCAGAAACTCCCCCTTGGTTTATTCACGTGTTTCGAAGTCTCTCAATCTGAGATCTCCTCTTCCATGCAGGACATAGGCCTTGCAGTCACAATTTTTTTAAAAACAGGGAAAGGCACGAGTAAACAAGGCTTATGGAAGCCTTATTAGAAGCTTCCAAATTAGAAGCTTCCAAGTTATGTCACAGATAGATGACGTGGAGAGAGAAATTGATGATTGGGAAAATGATGGGGATGGAGGTGAGGATGACGACGATGATGATTATGATGATGATGGTGGTGAGGACAGAGGCAGCAGCGTGGCGGCAGCCCTGGCGGCGTGAAGGCAGCGTGGCAGTGGCAGCAACGGCACGATCCTCTCTCTCCCCCCCCCCCCCCAAGCTTGGGAGAGGGGGGTTCATATAGGTAGAAGGGGGAGGGGTAGCCACACACGTGGCAGGCAGCATGTTCCCCTCCCCATGCTCCTCCTCCACTTAACTCCTTCTCATCCCCTCCCCGCCATGCAATGGCTGAAGGGGAGGGGAGTTTTAATTTAAAAAAATTGCTAAAAAATTATACATTATCTCTTTTTCCCCTTGACCAGGACAACAGCATGAACTAATCTTGTTCTAAAAATAATGCCTCCATAGTGGTCGAATCGTGTCCTGGTAACCTCCAACATCCTAGACTGTGAAGCTAATGTTCTTATATTCCACAGTTTCCACATTGAAACCGATGGTAGGTATGGTGATCATGATCTCGCCGAGCTTGAGCTTGAGCTTGTAGGTATGGTGATCACGATCTCACCGAGCTTGAGCTCGTCAAGAATGGTGTTTTTACCCGCAACATCGATACCAACCATGAGAATACACTGATAAGCCGTCTCTTGGCTAATTGTTGGTGTGAGTACCACCACTGACCTTGATAGTATTTACACTAATTGAGGAAAACCCATTGAGCTAGGGGTTGACCCTTCAATGTCTGACCTGACTGGACAAGATTGGAATGCAAAGGATGAGAAGGTGAGAATCCAATGGTAGAGCAGTAGGCTTCATCTTATTTCCTTCTTCTTTTCCCCATGTCAAAGCCATGGAGTGCCATGATTGGCAGATTCGGAAAGCACAAAGAGGATGTTCCTCTTGTCTTTGACATCTTTGAATGGATTTGCGAGCACATTTAGGAGGCTCATCAAAGCCGTGAAGGTCATCAACAACTTTCAATTCTATCATCAATGCTTGTGCTAATGCAAGCCTTGCCGATGAACACGAAGGTCATCAACATCTTTCAATTTTATCATCAATGCTTATGCTGATGCAAGCTTTGCCGAGAAAGTTGATGGACTTTGTTGGAGTGTGCACACGATCTTTTGGGAATTTCTTTTGAAAGGAGGGGGGAAAATCTAGAATGTTGGATGGATCTTGCCGTGCATCATGCATTTCCTCTTTTTCCTCCTTGATCAGTAAAGCTTTGATTGAGATCGGGTAGTTGCTTTGCTGTATTGTTGTGGTGCCGTTGGCAAAGGCAGAGCAAAATCAGAGTGGTGAAATAGGAGAGGCCAGGGTTGTTGAAGATGTTGTTATGCAGATTCATCTACATTAGCCAAAGAAAAAGAGAAGAAGTTGCTAAAGATGAGGCTAGGGATTACAAATTTTAGCTTCTTCCTTTAAGCCAGCAGGCTCACCCCTAGGATCTATTGCAGCAGGTCTGATAAGATCCACACTTCCTCCTGCTGAGATGGGTCTCTGATCTTGGCCACATCTACCTTTCTATAGGATTTAGTTGAGGTAGTTGCAACCTTAGCTATAGCATTCTTCCTTGGGGTTCAGGTAACGTAGGATGGATCACGAGGCAACAGTCCCATCTTATCAATGGATTGTTAAAAGGATTTTCATACTTTAGAGGCTTTGAGTCTAATCTTCGATCAAATCTCAATTGTTCCCTTTTGACCAGATCTGCAAAACAGAACCACCTACTCTTCCTAGAAGCTTTGCTAAGAATGCTCACATAGCTACAACAAAACCGATGTGTTCAGTATTAATGTTCAAAAATTTGGGGCAGCCAATGGATAACCGTAGGTTTAGAAGGTACGATAGATGTGATTCCAGTTGTGAGGGCAAGAGAAGGACACACATGAAGGGCAGAAGCTTCATCACTCCCTTGCTAGTGAGGTAGTGGATGATGCTTTTGTTGAGCAGAGGAATACATGGTTTCTATCTTCCCACAACTTGTTCTCTAACATGGGCCTCTGAGGCTGTCTGTACTTCTTGAGTAGCTTGTTTCATGAAATATGTAAATTGTGTATCAAGATCACCTCCACAAAAAAAACATTACACATGACAGTCGTGCAAGTAAGAGATAGAGTAGTGATCCGAATCCTCCTTTGACCATCCATGGTTGTATACAACAAAGCACACTGAAAGCAGCATTTAGAATTATCCTAAAATTTGTCGTCATGTTTGAAAGTAACCATGATTGCCTTGGCAACTCAACACATGTGCAGGGCTAGGGTTGGGAGAAGAAGAAGGAAACAATAAGTGATCTAGACTTGCCTAGCCATTAGCCTTTGACTCAAGGTCTACAGTTATCTAGTTTACTAGATGCAAAATCATTGCTGTTTGCGGCCAACTTAATGCAATTTTGGAGAAGATCAAGAATCTGGTATTTGCTGAGGACATCTTCTTCAGCAGGCTGTAGCTTTGGAATTCTGTGTTTCAAGGCCAACAAAGTTGTGAGGAAGAGGCGGGCTGATATTCTCAAATTTCATCAAATCACGTACGGGGGTGGAGGCATCTTGAAAACCTTATTTCATGACAGTAATTTACAGCAGACATTCTTAGATTTCCTCATCTTGATCGTGGGGCTTTTGGCCTTTGATGCTTCCTGAAGGTTCCTCATATCTATAACCAGCAACAAAATTGTGGTTTATGCAGCAGATTTCATGGACAAATGTATTTTTCTCTTGGGTACTGCTTGAGAATATGGCATGCATGCTAGTCAACTTCATATCAGGGAAAAGCCTTGCATTCAAAAGGAGTTTGTAATTCACTGCTGCCCACATCAAAAGCCTTAGTTTTTCACTATTATCTTTAGAAATATTCAACTTTAATTCATCTGATGCATAAACTGCCTTTTCATGCTTTTCTCTTGACTGGAAAAGAATTTTCTAGAATTGAAGAGTTGTGGTGGATTGAGATGTCAATACAACTCTAGTTGAGTTACCAAAAGTTGTGTTAGAGAGTAAAGAAGAGCCACTAGTGTTCACCAAAGCTGTTGAGAAGCTTGAAAATTGCTACTACTGCTATGAAGGCAAAGGGCAGACCCTGAATCTATACCAGAAAGAAGAATCAGACCAAAATTGCTAAAGGAAGCAAAGCCTGAGACTGAGGCAGGAGAAGATGTTCCAGTAAAAGGGAAAATAGTACTAGAATGAACACTTCTAAAAGCTAACTCTGAAAGAGTGGAGATAGCATTCAGAGATGAAACATTTTCAGACAAGCCAGAAGTGTAACCTTCAACATTAGTAGATTGATTATCCAGTGCCTAAATTTTCGGGATGCCCTTAGTTATGTGGTGCTACTATATGCTGATTTGACCATTGCAAATCCATATGCAAACAGAATTTTGGGAAATAGGCAAATCTGAGAGGTGGATTATGCAAACAAATATTTGATAAAGAATACAAGGTTTGCTACCAATTGAGTATACTGCTTTGTTGAATATATACTTCAGTCACACAACTGGTTGATGAATCTGGAAGAGATTATTTCCCCTACTTTGGCTACTTGCATCTGAAAATGAATAGCATTGAACCACCATTTTTCTATGCATTTGGAGTAGCTATGCAGGGACAAGTACACTATGCAAACCAATAGCATGCTTATCATGAAGATTGTGAAGAACATGCAAGGCATGGACATCAATCAAATGATCAACATCATTATGAGCCACAATGTTCTTGTCATGGATATTATGGACATCACTATAACTATGGTCCGCAATTGTATTATGACCGTGAGTACAGTGAGCATTGGTATGACCAACAACATGCATATGACAATGATGAGAACGCTATTGAGTTGCAGCATACAAATAATGATCATCATATTTTTGGACAGCAACAACATGTCAATCATTATGCTTATGGACATCCCCAAAAGCGAGAACACCCTTGCAGTCATTTTAGACACACTTCCATGAATGGGAATCATGTAGGAAGATCACAAGGATTTGAGAATGGTTTCAACTCTTTTGATATGCATTCAAATGGACAGTCATACATGAATGGGAAGCAACATGTATATGATCATGATCTTGGATATGAGCAGCATTATGCTAGTGAACATGTGCAACATGTTGATCAGTACCTCTATGATGATCAGCCATCCCATAGTCAATATTATGATGATGATCAACTATTTCCTAGACACCAACATCATGTTAGTAGAAATGAATGTGGTCATGACTATGGGAAACCATTTTATCGTGAGAAATATGATAGTCATAGTGGCCATCATGATGTTATTCAAGGAAAAATCCTAACCAGTGATGATATGAGAGGACTACATGCACAAGGCTTATGTTTTAGATGTGCTGAACCAATATCTTCTAATCATAAAGATATATGCAAGAAAAGGAATACTAAAATGATGCTGTTTATAGAGGTTCTAGATAATGGAGAGGAAGCTAAAGAGACCGAAGAGGAAGTGGATTGTAAAGACCAAGATGGAGAGTCTTACAAATCCTTTGAAGTTGATCATGATGCTTATCAGCCTACTGATTATGATAATGATTCAGTAGGATTTCTTCATGATTATGGGGATGATACCTTGCATTATGGAGGTGTTGCCAATAATGCTCATGATCTTTCATTCCCATATGATCCAGGGATTTACATGAATACATCTATGGATTATGGATGGGATTTAATACAGCCTTTTGATCATCTTGGAGGTGATAATAACTTTTATACAAAATACCTCACTTATGAAAGCTTTGATGATGGTTTTTCATTTTATTCGGGTGAGGTAAGCAGTGCTTTGATGGATGAAAACCATTTTTTGGGGATTCCTTATGATTTGGGTTGATTTTGGGATGATTTCATGTGTCCTGGAACAGGAGATAGCCTGATGTATAGAAATCCTGTGATGAATTAAATTGGACTAATGCAATCAAAATATGGGTTTGAGGGTATAGATTGATGCCTTGGGTTACATATTTTGTATCTACACCTCAAACACTGAATTTGGACATTTTAGTCCAAAGTTATGGATCATTTACTATCACTACCCTGTTCAGGACATCATTCCAGATTTCCACTGTTTTGAGCTTTGGAGATTCTTCTCAATGGCATATTATCTTCTTCAATGGACAACTTCAACAAGGATATTCAGCATTGGCCTCTCATTTCTTCATACTTATCATTCATTTGTCCTTTCATGCTTCAAAGTTTTGAGGACAAAAATTTTGGGCAAGGATGGATTGTCATAAAGCAATTTTCATCTAGGCTAATTAGGAAATTAGCCTAGTTTGGACTAGAGTATAAAAGGCAAGAGGATGCCAATGTAAATCATCTTTGATATATTTGCCATTTTTAAGCAATACATGCTTTGAGGTTCTTCCCTCCCACCAACTAAGAGGGTGCATGCTCTGAGCCACCAAGATATGGGATGTATACCATGTCCCACCTTAACATGAGGTGAGTATTCATGTTGTAGCTTACAGCTATGATTCTCAGCCTTCCATGGCAATATTATTTCAAGCCTAGCTACCTTGGCTATGGCTACCTTGCAAACATGGTGTATTTCTTGTATTTCTTTGCAAGAATGGTGTATTTCATGAATTTCCAATTATTTGATTTACCATGAGAATTGGTTTATTACATAAGAGAGCTCAAATATGAGTCTTAAGGGAGGACTAGGTCCCGACCTGTGTATGTTGAGTTTGATCTCCCATATTAAGACAGACATTAAACCCACTCTCTTGAGTTTTTTAAGAGCTGATTAGGGATTGTTATTGGTCTTCCAATCCTGTAAATTGAAGGCATGAAATTCAACTACTTGCTCTATGGATTAATCTTGACTCAAAGGACTCATCCTTGCTCTTGAAGCTTGAAGAGGGATGTGACAAGAAGCCTTCTTGGCTTGTTTATGAGAAGAAAATGGGCTGAATATTTCAGCCCAAACAGAGTATTGTGGACAGCAACACTTATTTTTCTCTTCTTGTAGATTCATGGCAATAAGCTGTCAAGAATCACGTGGTGGGGGACTTTGCTTGAGCTGCTGCGCCAAACACACATTGTATACACAAGAGGAATCTCACTCAAGGACACAATAAGAGAGATGGAGGCCAAAACGTTTTCTTGCTGATTTTTTCTTCTTCTTCCACACACTATACAATGTACCAAAAGTATAGATAAGATACAACATAAAGGAAAGTGGCCTACTAAGTCAAACAATACATAACAGACTACACTAATCGATTGGTGCTATGTCTTTGCCAGTTGTAGGTAGGTGTAACAAACTAAATATAATAAGTGATAAGTCAATGGCCATGTGAGTATCATAATGAACACCAACATGCTAAGTGTAGACATGCGGACTCATCTAGCCAAGCGGTCCATCAACAATGTCCGCATGTGTTGAGCTTGCCATCTCAACACTCCCAAGTAAGCTTCAAAACTTTCGAAGCTTCTCTGCACCCAATGCCTTTGTGAAAATGTTAGCTATCTAATCCTGTGTGCTGACATATACCAATTCAATCTCTCCTGCAAGTACCTTCTCTCTCACAAAGTGGTAGTGCATCTCAATGTGTTTTTTCCTAGCATGGAACATTGGATTCCTAGCTTGCTGTATGCTGCTCATGTTGTCAGAATGAATAACAACTAGACCATCTCCTTGCACATCCAAATCACCTAATAACTTTTATAGCCATACCACCTCACATGCTGCCATAGCAGCATCTCTATACTCAGCCTCCGTACTCGATAAAGCAACTGTAGGTTGCTTTTTTCTGCTCTATGTAACTACTGCACTACCAAGGGAAAACATGAATCCAGTTGTAGATCTTCTGTCTGACATGCTACCAGCCCAATCTGCATCTGTGTATCCAAAGACCTGTACGTCCTTACCTGCCTCATAAAAAAGTTCATAATGTAAAGTGGACTTCACATATCTCAATATACATCTAACTACATCCAAATGAGGCTTTCTAGGCATCTGCATAAACTGACTGACAAGACCAACAACATAGCTCAAGTCTGGCCTTGTGATAGTCATGTAAATTAAACTCCCTACTATCATCTTGAACATAGTAGGGTCTTCTATCTCATCTCCAATATCAACACTCAACTTCACATTTTGCTCCAATGGTACTAAAAGAGGCTTACATGTTGTCATACCATACTTGGATAACATATCCAAGCCATATTGCCTTCAGGATAACCATATATCATCACCACAATATGATCACCTCAATACCAAGAAAGTATCTCAGCTCACCCAAATCTTTCATCTCAAACTTCTTCTTCAAGAAGTCCTTAACTTCAACAATCCCATTGTCATTGTCACCTGTAATAATCAAGTCATCCACATAGATAACTATGATGACCAAACTTGCATCTCCCTTTCTCACATAAAGTGAGTGATCAACATCAAAAATACAAAATCCAATATTGACAAGATACTCTTCAATCTTGTCAGATCATGCTCTAGGTGCTTGCTTCAGCCCATAGAGCGCCTTCTTTAACCTACACACAAATGTGGGATGCTCTAAATTCTCGTAACCTACTGGCTGCTCCATATACACTTCTTCTTGCAATTCACCATGCAAGAAGGCATTTTTAACCTTTGGCTGTTGCCAAGGCAATCACACATCTAACACTTGCCATCGTAGCAACTGGACTGAATGTCTCTTAATAATCTATGCCATATGTTTGAGCATAGCCTTTTGCAACTAGCCTAGCCTTATACCTATTAACTGAACCATTTGCATTATTCTTGACTTTGTAAACCCATTTACAACCAATAGCTTTCTTATCCTTCGGTAAGGGTACAAAATCCCAAGTCTTATTGGCTTCTAATGCAGCCATCTCCTCATCCATTCCTGCATCCTAATGAGCAGGACCAACAACATCCTCAAAACAAGTGGGCTCAACATCCTCGACTAGTTTCACCATATAAGCATAATGGTGAGCTACATAACCTTCAAAACCAAATCTTTTAATAGGGTTTCTGATCTTGCTAGATCTGCGTGCCACTGAATCACTCAATGGAGCCTTTACATTACTATGAGCTCTTTGTACACCTGGTGTCCTGGGTAAAGGAATAACAAGCTCATCATCCAAATTCTCTAAACCACTAGAATCTACATAAAATCCTAAATGACTGGTAGATGCATCATTACCATCCAGCACTTTCTTCTTTCCTTTGTCCTTCCCTACAACACTTAAGATCCACCGAAAGATGTGGGGCTACTCCTTAGTCTCCCAGACCAAGGGCTCACTGTACGTATAGTACTAGATGATGTTTCTGGTCCATTAAGACTCCATGATTCTTATTTTTCTTCCTGCACATAACTGCCCTAATCATTATCATCATCTAATACATCACTAGCAGATACCAACTATCCACCTCATCAAAGATAACATCCTGCTCACTTTGAACTCACCTGTGACAGGGTTATAACAACGATTCCCTTTCTGTTCTAAAGAGTATCCAATAAAAATGCATTTTTCTGCCTTTAGATCAAGCTTCTTCCATAGCTCATTTGGCACATGAACATATGCAACACATCCAAATATCTTCTAGTGTGATACATCGGGCTTCTTGCTAGTAAAGAATTCTTTAGGAGTCATCCCATGAACTGCAGCTATGGGGGTTCTGTTCATAATATAGGCAGCAGTATGGATAGCTTCAGACCAAAAATGTTTTGGTATATTCTTTTCAGTCATTAATGCACGTACAACTTCTACAATATGCATATTTTTTCTTTCTACAAACCCATTTTGTTGTGCGGTATACCTACAAGTAAATTGCCTCTTTATCCCATGAGTCCTCAAGAAGCCACTAAACTCGTTAGAGAGGTATTCTCCCCCTCCATCTGATCTCAAGCACTTTACTTTTAAGCATGTTTCTGTTTCAATAGCTGCCTTAAAAGATTTGAAGTGCTCAAACACATCACTCTTTTCCTTCATGAAGTATACCCATAACTTCCTTGAACAGTCATCAATAAATGTGACAAAGTATTTGCTGCAACCAAGGGAAACATTCTATGTAGGCCCCCAAACAACTGTATGCACTACATCAAGTATTTTTCTACTCACTTCTCTGTCATGCGAGAAGGGTTGTCTTGCCTACTTACCAAACTAGCATGCTTCATAGAATTTATGCAATTCTGCAACTCTAAACGAAGGCAACCCTGTAACCAATCCTTTGGACTGCATTAATTTCAGTCTTTGCACATTTGCATGTCCAATACATTTATGCCATATTTCAATATATGCAACTACTCCTTTTTCTTTAGCAAACATAGCAGCATCCATTGCAAGAATTCCAGCATCGAAAGTGAACATGCGGCCAACTCTAATTCCTTTTGCGACCAACCTGTACTTATCATTAAAGTCTTCTACAAAACAACATTTTGCATTGAATCGGACCTGCAACCCCTGCTCTACCATTTGTCCAACAGACACTAGATTCTTTGTGATTGATGGCACATGTAATACATTTGTTAGAATCTTTGTATGGCCATCATACAAGGACAAGGGTACCTTTCCAATGTGTGAAATTGGGTGGCATGAATCATCACCCGTCTTTTGCACATAACCTGGATTTTGTAAGTCATGCATTTCTCCAAACCATTCAACATGACTGGTCATATGATTAGATGCACCTGAATCGACATACCATACATCATCATGTGTCCCCTTTCCTGTAACGGCATTCATCATATGCTACATAACAAACATATGCTCATTTTTGTCTTGATTCTATCGTTTAGACGATGCATAGTTTCCTTGCTATAATTTACAACTGCGGATATTATTCTTCTTAGCATAGAAATTGGCTACAATATGACCTATTTTGCCACAATAATGGCAAACAATAGCAAAATTTCTAGAACCTCTATTTTGCCATCCACCTCTTCCTCTAGAGCTCCCCTTGTGTCTAAATTTTTCTCGGCCTCCTGAAACCTACATTCCACCAAATTGTTGATTGAACTTGTTTTGCTGGTTATTGCCAGCACCTCCCATACTACGGCTTCTCAAAGAGGATCTATCACGTCCCATTCCTGAACTTGAGTAAAATGCTTAGACCTGTTCACCATTTCTTCCAGACGAATCACCTTGCATATTGATCTCTTCGATAATCATGAGAGAGATCAGCTCATCAAATCCTGGAAATGGCTTCTATACATATACTGAAGTAAAAAATGATTTCCATGCCTTCTCATTGTTAAGGCTACTCAAAGTGGACGAAACCAAATCATCATCATCAGACATTGCATTAATCACTACTAAAGCATCTGCAATGCTCCTCACCTTCAACACATGCTCATTGACAAACATTTTCCCTTTCTTCAATGCATTCAACTCTTGCTTGAGTTGAATCTTTTATACCTTTGTATTTATTGAAAACATGCTCTCAAAAATTGTCCAAGCTACATGTGAAGTTTTTGTATTATCAATGACTGCAGATAATCAGTACATCACCTTTTTGTCTTTCGCATTCCATTCTTTCCATGCTTTTAATTCGTCTGCAGTCGGAGGGATACCCAGCTCTGGCTCATTTTCTTCACCTGAAACAAGCTCATAAAGGCCCTTTCCAATGAAGAAGTTCGTCACACAGAACTTCCATGAAGGGTAGTTGTTCTTGTCGAGCTTCTCAATAATGGGATTTCCACTGTTCTCTACCATTAATACAAACAAGGATACAACACAGCAAGCTAGTCTTCTGCAATCTTTCACAACACGTGCACAGCAATACATCAAGTAACCTTTTTCACTAATTGCTCAATAGTACATGTAATTTGCAACTTATTTGTAGATGAACCTTATGTTTTCTTCCTAGAAAATACCTCAAAAATTATAGAATCAAAATCTGTAACTTGTACACCCACTTTCAGTCAATACAACCAAAATCACAATGTACCTTGAAACTGTTGTCCTCCGCAACTTTGCGGCTCTAAAACGGGGTCTGAAACGGCCTCAGATGCCCAAAAAAACTGTGGGAAAGCCCTAAAGGGCCTATCTACAGAATATAAAGTGCTTTGCTTGCACACCAAATCTCACAGCAATTTGAGATTTTCACTCTACCTTAATTTTGGTGCCTCCACAGGCACTATCCAAGAGAGAGAGTGGAAGAATGGGAGAGCTTCTTGTTCGTTGCTTGCTTGCTCAAACCTTGCTTCTTCTCCTTCACTTCAGCCTTCAAAATTAGCCTCTCTCACTGGCACGGCTCTGATACCATATCAAGAATCGCATGGTGGGGGACTTTGCTTGAGCTGCTGCGCCAAACACACACTGTATACGCAATAGGAATCTCACTCAAGGACACAAGAAGAGAGATGGAGGCCAAAACGTTTTCTTGCTAATTTTTTCTTCTTCTTCCACACACTATACAATGTACCAAAAGTATAGATAATATACAACATAAAGGAAAGTGGCCTACTAAGTCAAACAGTGCATAACATACTACACTAATCGACTGGTGCTATGTCTTTGCCAGTTGTAGGTAGGTGTAACAAACTAAATATAATAAGTGATAAGTTAGTGGCCATGTGAGTATCATAATGACCACCAACGTGCTAAGTGTAGACGTGCGGACTCATCTAGCCAGGTGATCCATCATCAATGTCCACACGTATTGAGCTTGCCATCTCAACATAAGCATTGTGGAAGGGAGAATCTTGATTGCTCTATGTACGTGCTTAAAGCTGAAATAGGTGGCCAATTACAAAGAAAACAAGGGCAATAGGAAGTCCTTCTTCTCTACTACTTCTACATGCCTACTGCAAGCTACCTATTGCTTGTTTCATGCTTTTGAATATAGGGGTTTTTTTTGTGCTACTTCAGAGTGTCCTCTTGGAAGGTTGAAACCATGTACATTGGTTGAAATAGGTAGCCCACACAGTGATTTGTGGACAACAGATTCTTTTACTTCTCTATTACTTCATATGGTATGATTAAGACTTGTATTTTGTTGATCTATGCAGTCTAAGTTAGAGAAAGTTTATGCTATCATCAAAGGTGAATCTCGAGATTTTATGGGCTGATTTGGGCTGTTATCTTCAGCCATATTCAGAGAGTTAGCTTCTGCAGTGATCTTTTAATTCATTTCTTGCTTTAGAGTTGACATCCTATCAAAATATGCATGTATTATGAGCCCTATGGCATACCAATGTTTGAAGACCATTCATTTATTCTTTGAATTGAATTAAGAAAAGCTTTCCCTCTTTACTTCTTGGCTGTGGTAATTTAGCCTTATTTGGATCTTTATTTGAAGCTCTCGTGAAGAAAAGATCTTTATCCATCAAGAATTGTAATTGACTCATAAGCTTCAGCTTACATTGAATGTAATCATACAAAGTTGAATGATGGGATGCAGAGTTGTTGATGATACATGTACTTAATTTCATAATCTGTGACTGCTCTTACAAGAAAACAAGCTTGACTTAAAATTGAACTTATGAGGTAATACTCTTGTATCAATCCTTTTCTTATCTCAACCAACTTTGGAGTCTAAGCTCTTGAACCCCAATACAATCTTCTCTCTCAAACCCTAGTGATTGACAAAGAAGTACCTCTTGAACCTTTTAACATCCATTGCAATCTATTTATCTCTTGAAGACACATCTTCATTTGTCTTGGCTAGTTCTCTTGCCAAACCTCTGTAGTGACCTTTGCCCTACATGCTACGACATTGGTGAACCCGACATGAAGGTCAGTTGTAAGAAAACTCCAAGATGGGGGATTCATTAGGAGATACATTACAATAGTTGGTGTGCATTCTAGAGTAGACTCAACAACAACAAATCCAAATGTTACAACAACAACAATAAAGGCAAGACGAAGAGAAGATTGATTCCATAGCTATCAAGGCCTAGAGGAAGTTGGGCGTGAATTGAAAAAAATTAATGGTTAAAATGTCCATGTATTGATTCATTTGTATGTTGAGAAAATGCTCTTCTTTGGTGTGCTGCAACATGCATAGAGCCTTATTTTTCCAGGCTAGCCAAGCATGGTATTCAAGAAAGAATCCATGGTCTTTTTCGGTGAGATGCGGATTGGGCTACATTTAAGAAAGCCCTGCGTGAAGAAATCTTCTTAGAAAACTTTGGCCTATGACAAAGAAAAGTTTCACTGATTGGGTTGAGAAACCCAAAAAAGGTTTAGCTACAACAGCTTTATACCACAAGTTTGAAAGTAAATTTGGTCAACTTGATGCTGAAGACCAACAAAGCATGGAAGGCCAGAAGATTGAATTATTCCTTAAGGCTGTAGATCCTATTCTTTAAGAGAAGCTTGTTGATCGAGAGGATGCTACCTCCAAATCAGGAGTCAAAACTACATGGACAAATGTTACTAATGTAGTTAACATGATTGCTCGAAGAGAGCGAATGTGACTAAGATTGGGCTCTCCTTCAACTTCAACAACTCCATTGATGGAGCCTGTTCCATCTTCAAAATCCCCTATTCCTTTGACTAATCAACCAACTCTTTCTTCTTCTATTTCTTCTAAAAATGATATCACGGATGAACTTATTAAAAGCATGCGTGACCTTCATTTGAATCTTATAGAAATTAGTTCCAAAGTAGAGAAGCTAGATGTCAAAGTCGAAGAGCGAGGATGATCGTCAACTCAAAGACCCATGAGAGAAGGCTATAAGAGGCATTGTATTTGGTGTGACAGTCAACAACATGACAAGAGGGAGTGTTCTGCCTTCCATGAGGCTGAAGAAAAAAATATCATCTTTTGGAAAGACAGAAAAATTCATGCGACTGAAACCGGTTTTCCACTAGAGCCAAAATTTGGCAATGGTGGAATGAAGAAAAGATTAGAAGATGTAGCTATAAAGAATGCCTATGCAGCAATTGATGCAGCTACCTATGGGCTACAAATTGAGCCAACAAAATCTAATTTGAAAGCATGTAAAGCTAATGTGCAATCTAAAGTATGGATGCAGGCATTAGATCAAATGGATCAAGGCAAAGTAGCCAAAGATGATTTGGCTAATGCCAGTCAGTGCATTTGAAGAATATCTGGCTGGAAAGAACCTGTAGATTATTTTTCTGCCTTTGCACATTTGGCTGATGTCAATCATAAAGAAGTCTTGACTGAAGAAAAGAGAAGAAGAGAAGATGAACCTGGTCCTTCCTCTTCTGGCCCTCTGAAATGGGTAACTAGAAGAACTCTTGAACAACCAAGGCATGCTGAAAATGTAACCCCAAAACAAGAGATGGAAGATGCGTTACAAACAAAGAAGGCCGAATGAAAGAAGAAAGGCAAGTAGCCAGGCTACAAATTGCAGTCTGACATAGAATCTACAACCGATCTCAAACAAGTCCTAGAAGAGTGAATTCTGTGAAGCAAAATTGAATTCACCTTAGGTGAAATTCTTGGAATTGCCAAACATGAATTCTAGGATGTAATTATTATTTGTGCAGTATGACGAGAAGCTGACTACACAAGGAATTCAGCTTGAAGCAGTTAAAGAATTAATTGTAGCAATTGAAGCTAAAGATAAAGAAAGCATGGATTCAAAAATTAAAGAAGTGAAAGTTGAAAATGTAATGGTCGACTGGTCCAAACCAGTTGGGCAGCCCACCTTTCAAAAAGAAGGCCATCCACAACACATGCATGAGAAGGAAGAAGCCCAGTTCATTTCAAGTAATCACTACTCCCGTACACATTGGGCAAGAGCAATGACGGAGACAGTCATCAAAATTGGAGAAAAAGAAACTCCATGTATTGCACTCTTAGACCATGGCTTTGAGATAAACATCATGGCAAGAAGTCTGTATGAAAGTGGTAGATGGCCCATAGATGTTGATCCAGGTTGGCGAATGAAAGCTACAAACAACTCTTTTGGAGAGTTATATGCTGCATGTCCTAATGTGTAGGTAACTATTGGAGACATAAAAGATAATTTTTATTTCTTTGTTCAAGACTCTTATAGCTACCCTATCATTCTTGGACAACCCTATATTTCTAAAGCCTTTTTGGAAACAAAATCTCTTGATGATGGTTATTCCTATGCTCAAATCCAAAGCAAGGATAATGAACAAGGTATCTAATTTCTTACTATTTGTGTTAACCATCATCGAAATAGAGATCGATTGCATGATTATCATGTGCCTTTTCCTAATGCCCTAGAATTCAAGGGTTTTTGGGCTACACTGCTATAAAAGGAGGCTATGACAGTGCTTCATGTAAAAAGATTTTGTCTCCTCATACTTTAGAAACTGAGTCTCTAGCAAATCCACATGTATATACAATCAACAGTATGGGCTATTATAAATCTCTTTCAGTCGTGACTAAAGATGAAAGAAAATATTTACGTCATATTAAAAAGAAGCTGAAAATTTATGACATGATGGCTGAAAATAAAGATATTTCAGGCATTTTTTAAAGGATGATTAGTACTGACACATTGGCTGAAATATATGCAGCTTCTCATGCTTAAAATCATGTTGAAAATTAGTTCATAGAAGTATATACATTGGAATTTTATAAAAAAATTCAAGAATTTGTTGAACAGGAAGACATTGGTTTACTCAACAAGACTGAAGCACAAGTGGAGACAAAATACAAGATGGTGGATAAGAAAGTCAAGCATGTGGCAGTCCCACTGCCTCCGAAAAGTGAAGGATTGGCTGAAAGGGCAGTAAATTAGCCAAGTCTTCATGATCCTTCCAATATTGGTCACAATTTTACACCTGAAAGCATAAAAGAGCTCAAAATAGGTGATAAAATTTTTTTTTACTAGTAGCTGAAAAACCCTCTTTTATGCAAATGCTAATGAAGAACGAAAAATATTTTGCATTTCAGCCAAGTGAAATAGGCTATGTGGATCCAAATATTGTGGCTCCAATGGTCATTTTTACGGTTCCACATGTTCCTTGAAACCTCAAGCCTATTCCTATTCCAAGGGTGCATTTGCCCAAATTACTGGAACTTCTAAATGAAAAGATCAGAATGAAGATTTTAGAACCTTCTTCAGTACCTTATTCAAATCGACGGTTTACCATGCCCAAGAAAAATGAATCTTTACGATTCATTCAAGATCTACAGCTTATTAACTGTGTCACAATCCGAAATGTTGGTTCGGGTCCAATTGTTGATGAGTTTGCTGAAGTTTTTGCAGGGAGAGCAATTTATTCTATGGGCGACCTATATTCTGGATATGACCAATTTCAGCTTTCATTAGAAAGCCGAGACATTACCACAATGAAGACACCTCTTGGATTGGTCCGCATGTGCAATATACCACAAGGTGCAACAAACTCCGTAGCCCATATGATGAACGCCATGAACAAAGTCTTAAGGGACTTTATTCCGCAGCTTACTCTTCCATTTCTTGATGATGTACCTATCAAGGGATGTGAAGTCTATGAAAAGAATGAGAAGCATGATGAAGATGGCTGCAGGACATTTGTAGCTAACCATATTCATGATTGTGATAGGATTTTGACAAAGCTAGAATAAGTTCATATTACCCTTTCTGGAGCCAAATCGATCTTTGGGGTTAAAGAAGTCCTAGTGGTTGGATATCTATGTGGCCCCTATGGATGCAAACCTTTGCCAATCAAGATAGATGCCATCAGCAGAATGCAAGAAAAATGCACAAATATTTCAAAAGTAAGAAGATTTCTTGGCGCATGTGTATTCTATCTCATATGGATACCACATTTTGCTCATGTAGCAAAAAATCTTTATCAAATATTAAGAAAAGGCCAAAGATTCTCTTGGGGTAAAGTGCATACTCTCACTATGCGCAAATTAAAGAAGTTATTAATTTCAGTCCCTACTCTCAAAAGGGCTGATTATTCAAATGGTCAACCCATCATCCTTACTGTGGATACAAGTCCCATTGGGATAGGATGGGTTGTTGGCTAAAAGGATCTTGAAGGTAACAGGTATGCAATTCATTTTGGAGCAAAAGTTCTCAATGAACATCAAGGAAGGTATGCACAAGTAAAAAGGGAATTGTGGGGAGTTGTAACAACATTAAAGTGTGATCATGAATACTTATAAGTGCTTCAATTGAGGTAGAAACTGATTGTCTTCCACTCTTGGGCAGGATTGCCAAGTGCTCTACACCTAACATTGCTATGCTAAGATGGTTTGCATACATTAAATCTCTCAGCCCCGAATTAAAGCATATTGCAGGAAAGGAGAATCTAGTTGCTAACATGTTGTCATGTGTAAGATATGACAATGAAGAAGAGTTGATGGAAGAAGATGAAGCTAAAGAATCTATACTTGCTGAATTTCATTCCATGGCTGCTGAAAGTGTCTTTTTAGTTGCTACATATACAAACCCAAAGCTGAATATTACAGGTGTAGCTGATCTTTTTAATGGTACAGATTTAAGTACAGCAAGAACAAGAAAAGGTATTGTTGTAATTTAGGAGCAAACATCAATAAAGATAAAAGATTTGTCTATAGAAGAAGGGTGGTCAAATAGAAGCCACCATGCTCATTGCGTTGCTCAAGTTTTAGTCCATTTCCTTGAAGAAGATTATGAAGAAGATTGGCTAAAAATTGGTCAATATTTAAGCACAATGAAGAAGAAAGAAACTTGGACTGATAAAGAGTTCAAGCATATTAAGAGGAAAGCTTATGGCTTCTTTCTTAAAAATGGGCATCTTTGGAAGCACGCAAAGAAGAGAAAAGGAGTGCCTGTCTGAGTTTTAAGTAACAAAATATTACAAAAACATGTAATGAAGGAATTTCATGAAAGTTTGTGGGCTCTGGCCATAGGGGCATATGGGAAACCTTTACTAAAGTCAAAGAAAAATACTGGTGGCAAAACATGTACCGAGACATAGAGTATTTTGTTGAAACTTGTTATGTGTGTCAAATGTACTCTATGGTTAAGCATCAAGATGGGTTACAACCGACTTATCCCTTGTCTATACATTATAGATGGGTTATTGATCTTGTAACCATGCCTATAGGGATATGGAATATGTTGTATTTAGTGCTTGCAAGAGAAGATCTAACCAATCAAGTTGAAGATAAAGCTTTAACAACCAAGACCACTCAAGCTGTTTGTTGCTTAAAGAATAATTTTGCAGATATGGATGTATTGACAAGGTAACCGCAGATAGAGGAGAATTGAATGCCGATGAGGCACACAACTTCTTTGCTCAATTGGGTATTAAGTTGGCTTTAACATCAGCCTACAACCATGAAGGCAATGGGAAAAGTGAGAGAGGGCATCAACCTATTCTCAAAGCTCTAGCAAAGTCTTATAGAGGAAATATCAAGAAATGGCCTAAAATGCTTCTTTTTGCATTATGGGCTAGCCGGACTACTCACAGTGCTATAACTGGTTATATGCCAGCTGAACTTATGCATGGGCAGCAACTAATTATGCCAATTGAAGAATCTATTCTCACATGGAGTCTTCTACATTGGGAGGAAGGCATTAGTAGAGAAGAGTTGCTAACTTTGCACATATGGCAGCTAGAAAGAAGGCCTAAAGATGTCCAAGCAGCTATTGAGAAGCTAAAGATAGAAAGACTAAAGAACAAAAGAAGATTTGATAGGCAACATTGACTTCGGCCAAGAGCTATTCAAGAAAATGACTGGGTGCTAGTATGCAAACAATATTTTCATGAATTCCAACTAATACGTATATGCTTTGTTGTAAGAATCTAGCACCAAGGTGAACCTTGTGCTACTAGATCCCTTATTTCCAAATAGGCCGTTTCCTAAATGCTATACATAGAAAAACAATCTGAATTTATATTATTTCAGCCCTCAAACTGTTGCACAAAATCCTCCTCCCCCTCCCCCTCCCCCTCACCGTTTAAGTTTTTCTTCGTTGCATAGGTGTATAGAGATTGTTTTGTCATGGTTTAATGTATAAAAATCAATAAATCACACAATGTGACAAAAAGATAGGGAAAATTGAGGCCAAACCTCATGCTTTGCCACTACCATACTTTCATAACCACTTATTATATTTTTTTTGTATTTTTCTAAGGCATATCCCTATGTTTCTCTTATTTTTCCCCATTTTTCTCTATTTTTCTAATAAAAATATTAATACATTTTCAGAGCCTAGCTCTTGATTCTTAGAACAGTAGAAATATAGATTTTATTGGCATTTTATCCCATGTGTATTGGTTTATCCCACCCGAAAACATCAAAAACCCCATTTTTCTCATAAAAATCGTGTTTTACGTGTTTCTGAAAATTATTTCCAGCATTTTGACTTTATGTTTTCTGATTTTTGCAATATGCAAGCATAGAACAAATAGTAAATAGCATGTCCACCAATTTTCACTCCATAAGAATGACA
Source organism: Lygodium microphyllum (assembly GCF_053477565.2). Lineage (NCBI taxonomy): Eukaryota > Viridiplantae > Streptophyta > Polypodiopsida > Schizaeales > Lygodiaceae > Lygodium > Lygodium microphyllum. The sequence goes on along the minus strand of NW_028229646.1, from coordinate 96,925 downwards.
ACACCTAGAAACAATGCCTAACATTGCAAAACTTTTTAGCAATATTCTATACAATTGACACATTGTTACCAAATTTTCACATTAATTTAATACAGATGCGATTGTAATTTCTTCTTTGGAGGACGTGACTCTGTAGTCCGACAAGTGGAAAATCCTAGTTCAAAGGATTTTTGTGCTAGAGGGTGGACTTAGGAAAATACCAAATAGAATTCGATAGTTTTATCTAATCAGAAGGGATTATTTTTTATTAGTGGAACCATGAGTATTTGAGTTAATATGAGCAAGGAGGGAAAACATTTTGATAATGGCAACCTCATAGGCAAAAATGCAAGAGAGGTTAGTCATATAATGAAAGTGGAAAAGTAGCTAACATTTTAGCCTAACCAAAAAAAAAAAAAGTAAGAGAGGATGCTAGTTGAAAGAAAAGGGGGGGTGTTCTTCTATGTGTTATGGTTCTAAAGGTTAGGAAATGAGTTTTTTTTTAAAAAACCATAACTAAAAGAAAAAATGTTGCATGTGGATTTGAAGAGGTTATGACCAAGGAGAGGGCGCCCTCATCCTGGGGGGCACATCATAGTGAGAGATGAAGAGAGGGAGAATGGGAAAAGACTAACTGGAAGAGGAAGAGGAAAGGGAGAGGAAGTCCAAAAGCCAATTGGAGAAGAGGAAGGGGAGGAGTTAGTGGAAGTTGAAGAGTCATGAGAAAGAGAGGAGGGGGTACCATCCTATAAAGAGGGAGAGAGAGCAAACTAAAGGGGAAGAGGGTGCCATCATCAAGAAGGGGACACTATCATCCTGAAGGAAGTGCCATCAATTCAAGCCATCCAAGCAAGAGGATTTGAAGAAACAATTGAAGTTGGAGAGAGCAAGAAGAGAGAATTGAAGCCCATGCCTATTCCATAGCCATTACCATGTCTTCTCCTTCTACCTCCATTTTGGAGCCTTTCTTTTCTCTTCTCTCTTAGTCATCAACATAAAACCATGAAAGCTAAGCTCGTATGTTTGGACTTAATCAAGATTAAGTCTTAAAAGAGTTACAAGTGACTTTTCCATGGCAACAATGCAATTGGCCAATTGATCTCTTGGGAGAGGGAAAATGATGATCTCACCATTGGGAACGATTGGATAGACTCCCCTTTGCTGGACTACAAAGGACACGGCTTCCAAAGACGCAATTACGAATCTCGTACTTTACGTAAGTGCCTTAACTTGTTTAACATTAAAAAAAATAATTTTACATAAATATTTCTTTAGTTTGGAATTTTTATAAAATACCTTTGAATCTCAATTTCAACTCTGGATAGTTTTTAGAATTTATGTAGGTCTTATTTTATTTTTAAAAATTAAAAACTTTTAAAAATATTTTAAACGGCTTAAAAATGATATAGATAAATTTTTATGAGATATTTGGTTAAACAATTATGAGATGTGATATTTTTTGATAAATTATGTATTTTTGAAAGTATTTTTAATTTTTTCTAGAATTTTTGGAAACTGATTACTATATCTTAAAAATCAAAAATAGTTATTTTGGATGAACATTACATTATTTTTTGATAAAAATCATGTTTTTAATTCAACCAAAAATTAGGATCTTCTATAGAAAATCTAAGAATATAGTTTTGGCTGTTTTATGAAGAGTTCTTAGGGTTAGAGAAAAATAAAATTAATTTGAGGTTATCTGTTTGTTTGAACTTTATTAATATAAAATATGATGTGTCTAACTTTATGCAAATTAAAAGTGTTGACGAGGTATTAAGTTATATCAACATTAGAAAAAGATTTTTTTTATAAATAAAATTAGAGTTTATGGGATTGAGGGATGTTAGTTGATTTGATAATAAAAGGAATGAGAAAGAACTATAGGGTTTATACTTTGAAGTTAATTCGCGAAGGGATTAAAATCCTAGGGTTAGTATTTAAGCGTCCAGTATAGAAATAGAGATGAAGAGCAAGATTAAGCAAACTTTTTGAGTTTTCGATATTAAATTAGTTGGACTACTACAAACGAGTGTTGTAACTATTGAGGAAGGCTAGTACAAATCATAGAAATTAGTTATCAATATCACCTATTCAGTGCAACAACTCCTAGGAGTTGGCTTGACATCCGGGTTAAAAGTGGCTTGGTCTTTGGCTAGTCATTTTTGGTGCATTTGCCGGGAGCCAAGTGCGCTCGAACGGGTGATCAATTTTCCTAGAGTATTTAAATCCTAGGTGTTATTTATGAGTGAATACACAGTCTCTTTGCTAAGGGACTATTTTCCTAATTTGCCCCAGGAGTGCCAAAGAAGAGTGCTATATTGGGTGAGAGATACAGAGTTAGTAGAGGGAGGTGAATATTTTGGCCCTAAATTAACTGTGGACGTAGAGCAATTATCCTCTTGGAGTTGGGGTTACAACGATTGTGCACAAACCATAGTTCTACTAGCAACACATTTTAGGCTAATAGACGCAGTAGAGATAAATACAATTAGTGTATCGTACCACTTCGATTGGTATTATCGCAGCTCTTACCGAACCTTTAGAAGAGTGGTCTGGGATGATGTGCTGCCCTAGATACGTGTGTCTAGAGGTTTAAAAATTACTTTTGATACAAAAGACGTTAGAGAGGTTGCTGAAATCTTAGGCTTAATCCCCAAGCAAGAAGAAAAGTTGCCTTATGGGGAAATAGACCCAGAGTTGCCGACTATATTGAATCTTCTAAGCGCGCATACAAGCGAAAACCTAATTTTATAGCTTCAAATAAACCGTGCGTAATTTTGAAGTATGACAGTAAGAGCTAGTTTAGTAATTGTGGATGAATTCAGAGGAGAGATGGAGGCAGCAAAACGAAGCTAGAGATCAGCGAGCTAGAGAACGAGTGGCGCGACAGGAGGCTTGGTTATTAGAAAGGCTTGAGAGGGTCAATGCATTACTGAACTTAAGGATAGATGTTAGATATGATCAATGCCCCACCCTCATTAGATGCTACCAATGATCCATGGTGCTCAAAGTTGTAAGGCCCCCATTATGAGGAGAAGCCAGATGTGAGCCCGGACATTGGTTGAGTCCTGACTTGTATATCAGATGAGGTCTATGTGACCGGATGGCAAAAAGGTGACTGTTGTGGGTCTAATCTTTGGGTTAGACGGAGTGGTTAAGCTGGTAGCAACTCGAGGCACATTGCATTGAGTTGCGTGGTAAGGGAGTTAAAAGGGGCCCCTATTGTGGGGTCCGGGGGCCGCGGAAGCGGCCCCTGGCTGGGGGGTCCCAGGGGGGCCAGCGGCCCCCCTGGCGGGGGTCCGGGGGCAGCGCCCCCGGCCCGATGGTAAAGGGAATATTCCCTGGAATATTCCCTGGCCGACTAGTGGAGGCTCATATGGTAGGTCGGTCAGCAGGCCGACCTAACGACCTTCGCGGGCTATAAAAGCTAAACCCCTTCGCAGCCATCTTACACTCATCTTTCACCCAGTCAGAGTTGTTGTTCCAGCTAGCCTTAAGCTCTTCACCTATCTTCTGTCTAGATCGCCATCTAAGCTTCACACAGTGGAAGCGCACGGGTGGACAGAGCCATCTTTGTATCAGTTGTTTGGAGTTAAAGAATTTTACTGATTCTCCTCTTATCTGTTGTGTACTCTCTATCTCTTTCTCAGATTCTGTTCGCTGCGCCGTGTAATATTTTACATGGTATCAGAGCCCAGGGGGCTCTAGAGATCGGAGAGAGTGCAAGAGGCAAAGGCTTCAACAGCAAAGAGAAACGATGTCGACTCCGGGAAGCAGTTCTGGCGCATCAGGAAGCGGTGCAGGAGGTGGTGCTGCTGTACCGGCTATTCAAACACTGAGGATTCGTCCACCAACCTTCAGCGAAGGCAAGTTAGATGGTACAAACTACACCTTGTGGAAGTTCAAAATTACTACTATCCTTGATTCTTATGAGCTTCTGGAGACTGTGCTGGGGACTGACGCAGAACCACAGCCTACCCCCGACCCATCAAATCCTAGTGTGATGATTCCTCCGAATGCAGATCTTCTACGAGCTTGGAAACGAAGGAATGCAGATGCATTGTGTGCCTTAGTTACAAGCTGTTCTGACAGTGTTTTGACTCTGATTCAGCATACAACCAAAGCGTCAGAGGCTTGGAATGTACTAAGGAGTCAGTATGAAACACGAAACCAAACAAGGATTCAAAACTTGGAGAATCAACTAGCAGCGGAGAAGTTTGCTGAAGGAGAGACGGTTGAAGCATTCATCACTCGGATTAAGAATCTGCGCGACCAGATGGCTGGCGCTGGGATACAAAAGACTAGCGAAGAGCTAGCTCGGAGGTGTCTTCGGATTTGTCCACAAAAGTTTGATGGACTAGTAACTGCCCTTAATACTCAGGTGAGACCTCAAGCTTTGACTTTTGAGGAGTTTTGTGCATTATTAATGGAGGAGGAGTTGAGGCTGAAAGCCCGAGAAGGAAGCAACAATGGAGATGCTGCATTCTCTGCCAATGCAAAAGGCAAAGGTGTTTCCTCCACCAAAAATGATGGTGACAAAAAGAAGAAGGGCGGCAAGAAGAAGTTTCAAGGAGAGTGCTTCTACTGTAAGAAGAAAGGACATGCAATTGCAGATTGTCGTGTCAAGAAGGCAGATGAAAAGAATGGTACCCTTAAAAGTAAAGGGAAAGAGACAGCCAATACGGCTGAAGCAGAGTTGGAATTATTCATGGCGACCATTGAGGAAGTGTGCTCCTCGGCGCAAGAAGAATCTACCACTGACTCTTGGGTGTTGGATAGTGGGGCCTCCCGTCACATGACCAACAAGAAAGGTCTATACAGTTCTATGCAGCCTCTACAAGAATCCATCACTGTGACGGTTGGAAATGATGCTAAATGCCCTGCTGCGGGCACAGGTACTATTTCTTTTGTTGCTGCAAATGGTGAAGTCAAAAAGCTTTCAAATGTGTTGTATGTTCCCGAAATCAGAAGAAATCTCTTATCAGTTGCTGCCATAACTGATCTTGGTCATGAAGTAAGGTTCAAGAAGACAGGTGCAGAAATTATTGATAGTGCTGGCACAACTGTTGGCAAAGGAGAAAGGAGGAACAACCTGTATGAGCTAAGTGCTCTTACAGCCACCGCTGGAGTGGGCACAAGTAAGCTTTGGCATGAAAGGTTTGGACACATCGGATTTGCAGTATTGAAGGAGATGCAAAAGCAAGGTATGGTTGCTCACCTACCTACAATAACTGAATTGAAGGAACCATGTGAAGCTTGTATGATGGGCAAGCAACAGAGAAAGGCATTTCCACAAGAAAGCAAGAATAGAGCACATGCTCCTCTAGAGTTGGTGCATGCTGACTTGTGTGGTAAGATGCCTACACAGGCCTTGGGGGGATCTTCTTATTTTATGTTGATTGTCGATGACTACAGTAGGAAGATGTGGGTGTACTTCCTTCGTGATAAGGCTCAAGCTTTTGGTAAGTTTAAAGAATGGCTAATACTTGTTGAGAATGAAACAGGGAAAAGTGTGAAGAAATTTAGAACAGATGGTGGTGGTGAGTTCAACTCAAAGGAGTTTGAAGGCTTTTGCAAGAGCAAAGGGATCAAGCGTCAATTGACGACGCCTCACACACCTCAGCAGAATGGTGTTGTGGAACGCAGGAATCGTACCATTGTGGAGATGGCAAGATGCATGCTAAAGGGCAAGGGATTGCCTAACCATTTTTGGGCTGAAGCTGTTAATACTGCAGTCTACATTCTAAATCGGAGCTACACAAAGGCTCTCAAGGGAAAAACACCTCATGAGGCTTACACTGGTAAGAAACCATCTGTTTCACATTTCAGAATTTTTGGATGTGAATGTTATGCACATGTTCCAGATGAGAAGAGAAACAAGTTACAACCAAAAAGCAGAAAATGTATCTTCTTGGGTTATAGTGATGAGCAGAAGGCTTACAAGTTATATGACCAAGAGGCAAAGAAGATCATCGCGAGCCGTGATGTGGTGTTCAAGGAGGAGCCGCATACAGTGGAGGAGGAGAAGGCAAGGTCTTCCACTTTATCATCAAGCGAAGAAGTAGTCCACTATGAACCTGTCCCGAGAGCTATCCCTATCCTTAAGGAGGAGGAAGCATCATCTTCAGATGATGAGGAAAAAGTTCACCAACCTGACATCACCCCACCGGAAAAGCCATTGCCGCGCTGGGTGAAGCAGCTCTATGACCACAATAATCCTATGCCTGCATCTGTTGAGGAGAAGGCAGACGGACCAAGGAGGTCTCAGAGAATAGAGGAGCAAAGGAGGGCTTCTGCTCACATAGTCAACATGGCCTTGATGGTTGAGATTATGAGAGAAGTAAAGGAGCCAACTGACTTAGAAGAAGCACTTGCAGATCCATCATGGAAGGCTGCTATGCAGGCGGAGTATGACAGCATAATGAAGAATGACACTTGGGAGCTAGTGGATCGGCCAGCAAAGCGGAAGATTATTGGCACCAAGTGGATCTGGAAGGTAAAGTACAAGGCTGATGGTACCTTAGAAAAGTACAAAGCTAGACTGGTTGCCCAAGGATTTTCACAAGTTGAAGGGTTTGATTTTCAAGAGTCATTTGCCCCAACTGCCAGAATGACCACTATTCGCACGGTACTTGCAGTGGCTGCCCACAAGAAGTGGCCAGTGTACCAAATGGATGTTAAGTCAGCGTTCTTAAATGGTGACCTCAAGGAGGAGGTGTACGTGGCTCAGCCACCAGGGTTTGAGGCCCCCCATTCTGAGAACAAAGTGTGTAAACTGAAGAAGGCATTGTATGGGCTGAAACAAGCCCCCAGAGCATGGTACCAACGGATAGATAGGTTCTTTTTAAACCTAAACTTCAAAAGATGTGCCTCAGATGCTAACTTGTATGTTTACAGGGATGGTAAAAAGTCTGCAGTGATTGTCCTATATGTGGACGACCTTCTTATTACAGGTGACTATGAAGATATGATCAACCAAACTCGAAAGGCTTTGAGTTTTGAGTTTGAAATGACAGACTTGGGCTTGCTGCACTATTGTTTGGGGATTGAAGTCTGGCAAGAGCCAGGAAAGATCTTCATCTCTCAGAAGAAGTATGCATGGGAGATCTTGAAGGCATTTGGCATGACCGAGTGCAAGGAGATAGCTACACCTATGGAGGTGAATGTAAAGTTATCCGTTGAGGATACATCAGCACTAGCAGACATTGGGAGGTATAGGAGGTTGGTCGGCAGTCTAATCTACTTGTGTAACACCAGACCAGATATCAGTTTTGCTGTTGGTGTTTTGAGCAGGTTCTCAAACAAACCTCATGAGAGTCATTGGAAGGCTGGGATGCGGGTGCTCAGATACTTGAAGAAAACTCTTGACTATGGTATCACATACAGTTTCGGAACTTCTCTTGTGGGGAACTGTGACTCAGATTGGGCAGGAGACATTGATTCCAGGAAGTCAGTTTCTGGTTATTGTTTCTCTTTGGGTTCAGGAATTTTCTCTTGGATTAGTAAGAAGCAACCAACAGTGGCATTGTCTTCTACCGAAGCAGAGTACAAGGCAGCTTGTTTTGCTGCATGTGAGGCCGTATGGTTGAGAAGGATTCTATGGCATATGGGAGTGCAGGATGAAGAACCAACTGTGCTGAGATGTGACAATCAGAGTTGCATCGCCATTGCCAAAAATCCAGTGTTTCATGCACGCACCAAACATATAGAGATCCAGTATCACTATGTGCGTGATTTGATGGAGGATGGGATAGTGGAATTGGTCTACTGTCCAACAGAGGAGAATGGAGCAGATATCTTCACCAAAGCACTTACGAAGGATCTGCTTCAAGTTCATCTTCAGAGACTCGGCATTGGGCCGAGGAGATAGTTCACCTATGGGTGGACATTGAGGGGGGGTGTTAGATATGATCAATGCCCCACCCTCATTAGATGCTACCAATGATCCATGGTGCTCAAAGTTGTAAGGCCCCCATTATGAGGAGAAGCCAGATGTGAGCCCGGACATTGGTTGAGTCCTGACTTGTATATCAGATGAGGTCTATGTGACCGGATGGCAAAAAGGTGACTGTTGTGGGTCTAATCTTTGGGTTAGACGGAGTGGTTAAGCTGGTAGCAACTCGAGGCACATTGCATTGAGTTGCGTGGTAAGGGAGTTAAAAGGGGCCCCTATTGTGGGGTCCGGGGGCCGCGGAAGCGGCCCCTGGCTGGGGGGTCCCAGGGGGGCCAGCGGCCCCCCTGGCGGGGGTCCGGGGGCAGCGCCCCCGGCCCGATGGTAAAGGGAATATTCCCTGGAATATTCCCTGGCCGACTAGTGGAGGCTCATATGGTAGGTCGGTCAGCAGGCCGACCTAACGACCTTCGCGGGCTATAAAAGCTAAACCCCTTCGCAGCCATCTTACACTCATCTTTCACCCAGTCAGAGTTGTTGTTCCAGCTAGCCTTAAGCTCTTCACCTATCTTCTGTCTAGATCGCCATCTAAGCTTCACACAGTGGAAGCGCACGGGTGGACAGAGCCATCTTTGTATCAGTTGTTTGGAGTTAAAGAATTTTACTGATTCTCCTCTTATCTGTTGTGTACTCTCTATCTCTTTCTCAGATTCTGTTCGCTGCGCCGTGTAATATTTTACAATAGACGCTGTGTCTAATTCAAACGTAGAATCCTTAGAGCCTAACATATCATTTGATAGAACACCATCAAAGGAAAGTGAAGCAGCTTCATACCAGTGGGATCAAGTGGTTTCAAGCACTGATAGTGCCACTGAGGTAAAGAGTACACAAAGTGAGAGCGTGGAAAGTGAAGCTAATGCCACTATAGGGAGTAATGAATCTACAGTTAGTTCGAATTTAGAATCTACTTTTGGGTTAAATTACTTATTTAATGCACCAAAAGAACCCTTGTGGATAGATAGAGTGATAGATCTGGGATTACGTTCTTTGTTTCGTATTCCCCATCAAAGAGAGTAATCAAGAGCCATATATGACTTTGGACTAAGATCCTTATTCAGAGAATCCAAGGGACCCGTGTGGTTTGACCCTATTTCAGATTTTGGACTAGGAACACTATTTAAGGAAACAATGGCTCGAAACCCAATTAGATTAGCTGACTTTACGCAATTTGGGGGACTCTGGGATGAAGATCCCGATGCCCATTTGCAAAGATTTGAGGTTACCTGTGTCGCCAACGAGATAATAGACGACGACCAAAAGCTTCATATTTTCCCTGCAACATTAAAAGATGAAGCAACGAGGTGGTATGGGAACCTGGATGCTCAACATAAAGGAACCTATGATGCCTTATCAAGAGCTTTTCTCGAAAAATTTAGGCGACAAGGTTTTCAAGATAGATTGGCTCTGCAATTGGATTATTTATCCCAAGGGGCAGCTGAAAGTGTCGAACATTACATTGAGCGTATGGAGACAATTATACGAAAGATGAATCCAGCTCCTAACGATCCCACACAAAAGCGTAAATTTATTGATGGGCTTAATCCTGAAGTTCATCAGCATGTTAGTTTACAACGACCAGCCACACTAGCAGATGCTAAAACACATGCCAGATGGTGGGAAGAAGTGCAGCTTAGTCAACAACGACGGAGGGATTTATTCAAAGAACCTCGGATGGAATATCCGAGCACTTCAGGCGGGGCACCTAAGAACGTGTCTTATGTGACCGTTCCCTTAAATCCATTGGCAACTGCAAATTCCAATGTATCAAGTGTACCTTTAAATCCGTAAACTTCAATTCCAGCCTATATGATGCAGACAGGGATGCCCTCTATGCCTCAACCTCAGTCCCCTCTTGATGAAGCAAAAGTAGCAGATATTATTGCAAAATCTTTGGGAAAGTTGAAGGAGGAAATCATGGGTGCAGTACAAGCACCCTTGAAAGAAATTTATTCAATAACAACATGAGGTTCTAATGCGCAACAGCCTTCGAGTAGCTCGGCCTTAAACCCACCTAGATCAAATATCTGGTGTGGTAAGTGTCATGGTTATGGCCATGTGGCTAGTGAATGTCCGATGCCTTCGCGATTAATGCCTGATCATCCTCCATTTTGTACTTTTTGTCTAAAAATAGGTCATTTAGAAACAAATTGTTGGCACAAGATCGGCCAACAACAACAACAAGATCGTTCGATGCAAACAAAGTACAATTACATGGATCGTAATAATACTACTTATGAGATCGGACCACCCAATCAACCTTTCAGGCCCCGTGGATTGCCTACCCAAGGCAGACCTCCAGTGCCACGAAACAATTATAATAGTGATGGAAACCAAGGAAGAAATTCTCCTTTTAGGAGAAACAATGGTAACTTTCGTAACCCAATGGGCCAGAGTGGACAACAAAGGCCTAGAGGACCAGTAATTTGTTATCAATGCCAACAGGAAGGTCATATAGCTACTTATTGTCCAAATGCACGGAAAAATCAGGACTATACTGCCCTTTGTAGGAGGTGTAGCGGTGAAGGGCATCATGAAGAGAATTGCCCTAAGCGAGAGGATAATAAAAATAATGATAGGGGTAAACAAGTTTCTAATGAACCCTCAATCTCATCCGCAAATTTAGTTGAAGTAGAAACAACAAGGCAAAAGATTGGGTTTATGTCTAAATTCATACCACGTAGGGTGACCTTTAAGGATGACCCCATGATTGATGTTGTTACTAGAGCACAAAAGCAACAACAAAAGGAGCATGGTCTAGAGGAAGGAAGTCTCCAATCAAAAGAAGCCGTGAAGGATAAATCTAAGTGCATAGATCCTAACATAGAGCTACCTGAATCGGATTCTCCTCAGCAGTCTTCAGACCATCCGTTATTGCCTGTGCCTCTAGCAAATCCTAAGATTCAGTTGGGGGTGGCTCCTTTTCCTGAAAGACTTGTACCTCCAAAAGAAGGGAGTAAAGAGCAAGCGGAAACAGTGAATAAGGCCTATGATCTTTGGGCAGCATTGGAGGAAATAAACTTAACAATTAATCTCAGGCAGCTGCTTGAAGTAGCGCCTATATGTCGAAGGCAGCTTTATCATAAGCTAGTTCGATGTAGGAGGAAAAGGATTGAGACTAATGCTTCTAAAGTAATTGCAAATGCATCCAAAAGGAGAACGACTAAGGAAGTAAAAATAGTAGATTTATTTGTGGATCCAGGAGCACCAGTTATAGACACTACCATCAATGGACATTTGCTGAGTGAAGTACAATTGGATGGTGGTTCAACAGTCAATTTAATGACAGACCAGATGATGCAAGAATTAGGTTTGAAGAATTTAGAAACTACTCATATAGTTTTACGTATGGCTGATCAAAGGAAAGTGACTCCTTTGGGGTTACTTCGCAACGTGAAATCTGTAATTGCTGGACTAGAATTTCATGTAAATTACTTAGTAGTTCGCTCATTGTCGAATATCTCTTCATATTCTGTGTTGCTGGGTCGACCTTGGTTGTACCAAGCAAGGTACACTCAGGATTGGTATAAAGGTTCAATTGTGAGTGGTCCTCGAAGTGATAGGGTCAAGATTCAAGTTACCACAAAAGGGTTTTTGAGGGAGTCAGGAGATGAAATAGTTAGTGAGATGGATGAAAAGTCTAATAGTGAATTCTATGATTCAGAAGTAGAGAGGACCGATAACGAAGGGCCTTATGCTTGGTTATTTAAAACACAACGACCAGCAAAAGCAGAAAAATTAGAGGTTAATATTGTGCATCAGCCTAGCAAAGTAGAACAAGTGGGTATTGGTGAATATGTTGTTAATTTTTCATCAGACAATGATTCTGATAGTTATATTACTCGCTGGTTGTCTACCTCGGAAGATACAACCCTAGACTATTTAATGGTTTCAGCAAATGAGGATAAAAATCCTGTGGATGTAATCCATGAATTCAATGATTTGAATGATTCATTTTTCGATGCATGTCCTGGATTTGGTAAAAATGAGGAAGAAGGTGACCTTGGAGATGCATTTTTTGCATATAACAGATCGGAAATCTTTTCCCCTAATGACTTAGAAGAGGAGGGGGAGAATGAGGTAGGAACATCAAACTTAGATGAAGTTTCAGTAAGCTCCTCTATGGAGGAAGTCAATACTATTGAGAATGATCATGATGAACCTGAGGAGAGTTAAGTTACAACATTTCCTTATGAGTTAGATATTCTGCCTTTTGGGTTCGAACAACTTCCAGTTGTTGCTAAAAGATCTTACTATCGTCAGCTAGAAAAGAAAGAAAGAGAAAGAAGAAAAAGGAATGGTTGCAAACCGTTACAACAGCCGATATTACATGATGATAGAGATGACCCATCTCCAGCTTTAAATAGATTTGCGCAGACTTTTAATGAATGCCATGGTAATTATGATAGGATAATCAATGATTTAAATGAGACTTTGGAAATAGAACGTGAGGCAGCAGTGACAGCTGTGAATGAAGCAATGAAGAAAATTGCGGAGTTACAAAAAGAAAAGTCAGAATTCAAATTTAGGGAGAGGCGGTATCTAGAAGAAATTTCACTTCTAGAGATGTATTTAGAAGAGCAAGAATCTAAATTTAAAAATGATGTACAACAAATGGAATGAATATCGCCTATTCCTAGGAAATGCTCAGTGGAATGTGGGCAAACAAATGAATTTTATACAAGAAGTAAACCTCTGGCTATTTCTAGAATTGGATTGCAAGAGAAAAACTCGACTACTGCTCCTTGGCTATATTATTCCCTTAAGCGCTCTATGAGCAGTAGACAAAAGTCGTATCATTATTTAAAAAGAATGAAAAAATTAAAAAAATGTACCAAATAATCCTTTTAAAAAACTTTTGATTTGTTGTTAACTTCATATTTTAGGTTTTTGCGCACCTTAACTTAGTTAGTCTTCACCTGGTTAGGTAGTTAGTTGCACGCACGGTCGGGATACTCCTTCAGTGCTAGGAACTTATTACACGGGAGTTTGACTAGGTGGCCAGTTTCTAAAGGGGTTTTATTCTTTATTGAGTTAACCTATTAATGGTTTAGTGGTTAGTGGCTGCGTTCTGTGCAGGTTTAATGATTTTTGCAAATTTGTGAACCACTACGTGTTTATTCTCGCATTATTTTGGAGCCGCCACATCAACATTCATAACAGGTTATTTCATATCTAATCTATCTATTTACATTCGTTTGAAATAAAGGACAGTAACAATCTCTATAACTTGATTGAAATAATTTAGAGATTTCACAACCTAAGTAATTACAGAAGGAACATAAAACATTTAAAACATAAATACACTGAAAGATACATAAACAATTTAGTCTATATGAGAGTCCACTCACATGGGATGGGACTTAGTACCAGGGAGTGCTTAAAAGGGGGTGATGTGTGTGCATGACATAGTGAATTCCATTGTATGGATGTCTAATTAGGAATCCAATCAAGTTTTCCCTGGACTTTTTGTCGCTTTTTAGTGATGTGGGGTAGCTGAATAACAAGGTTCTCTCCACGAAATTTTGACTAGGAGTAGAGTGGAAGAGAGATGCTGAGCTGGTGAGTATCTTTGCTTATCATTTGCCTAGGCAAGGTGACTGATATTATGTGCTAGATTAGATTCCTCGCGCGACGCTGTTGAGCTAAAATGTTTGAAAGTTCAATTTGGTGATGTATTCCTAGCCTTCTAGTCATTCCTATAAGTCACGAGATTCAAAACTAAAGTAATAATAATAAATTAAGTTCGGGAGAGTCTATCTATTTATTCTTCTAAAAAGACAAAGAATAAAAAGAAAAAGAAAGAAAGGAAAAAAAAAAACGCCCTGAGACTGCAGGGTTGAAAAAAAAAAAAACCAAAAGAAGATAACCATCGCCTCTGAGGTCCTGGTAGGCTGTAGGGATTTCCTTGACGGGTGCCCTACGTCCGATGCCTTGCATCTCTTTGGGGTGGGACCTTTTGGGAAGGAGAATAAATATATATACTCTTTTGACTTTTTTAAAAAAAATCCAAAAACAAAACAAAAAAAAGTTATTCTAAAAAAAATCAGGAAAGTTCGGAGTTAGGGACCATTTACTGGTTGTTCTAGTAGAACATGGAGGGTTAGCAGTTAAACCATAGGAGTCCTATTTGGTATTGTAGTATTGGATTGCTTTGTTTGGGTTCTTTGATAGGCATGGACCTTATCAGTGACGCTATTTCAGAAGCAATATTTCTAGTAGGATAGTAGTGTGGCAATTTATTGCCTAGAGGGATTATTGTTGTCTAGCGGCTCTAGACAGCTTCCTAGTTGGTATATTCTATGCAATGGATGACGCTCTGTTGTGCACTTTAGTGGGCAGAGTGAGTAAGGGGAATGTTAGTTTGCACTAGTTTTTACATAATTTACTTGACGTGTTTGTATTGTTTGCGTTTTACTATGACACCAATCAGTATTTTTCTACCTTTGCAGTGTCTACTAGTTGTCCATGTGTGGTTTTGCAGATTTTGTAGCTGTGCTCGCGAGGACGCTTCGCAATTAAGTGCGGGAGAGTATATTTTTTCTTGAAGTTGCGTAGCAGTGTTCGTGATGCTGAATGTTCGTGATGAAGATGTGCTCGTGAGGACACTTCGCAATTAAGTGGGGGAGAAATGACAACACCTAGAAACAATGCCTAGCATTGCAAAACTTTTTAGCAATATTCTATACAATTGACACATTGTTACCAAATTTTCACATTAATTTAATGCAGATGAGATTGTAATTTCGTCTTTGGAGGACGTGTCTCTGTAGTTGGACAAGTGGAAAATCCTAGTTCAAAGGATTTTTGTGCTAGAGGGTGGACTTAGGAAAATACCAAATAGAATTCGATAGTTTTATCTAATCAGAAGGGATTATTTTTTATTAGTGGAACCATGGGTATTTGAGTTAATATGAGCAAGGAGGGGAAACATTTTGATAATGGCAACCTCATAGGCAAAAATAAAAGAGACGTTAGTTGTATAATGAAGGTGGAAAAGTAGCTAACATTTTAGCTTAACAAAAAAATATTATGTAAGAGAGGATGCTAGTTGAAAGAGAAGGGGGGTGTTCTTCTATGTGTTATGGTTCTAAAGGTTAGGAAATGAGTTTAAAAAAAAAACCATAACTAAAAGAAAAAATGTTGCATGTGGATTTGAAGAGGTTATGACCAAGGAGAGGGCGCCCTCATCCTGGGGGGCACATCATAGTGGGAGATGAAGAGAGGGAGAAGGGGAAAAGACTAAGTGGAAGAGGAAGAGGAAAGGGAGAGGAAGTCCAAAAGCCAATTGGAGAAGAGGAAGGGGAGGAGTTAGTGGAAGTTGAAGAGTCATGAGAAAGAGAGGAGGGGGTACCATCCGTTAAAGAGGGAGAGAGATCAAACTAAAGGGGAAGAGGGTGCCATCATCAAGAAGGGGACACTATCATCCTGAAGGAAGTGCCATCAATTCAATCCATCCAAACAAGAGGATTTGAAGAAACAATTGAAGTTGGAGAGAGTAAGAAGAGAGAATTGAAGCCCATGCCTATTCCATAGCCATTACCATGTCTTCTCCTTCTACCTCCATTTTGGAGCCTTTCTTTTCTTTTCTCTCTTAGTCATCAACATAAAACCATGGAAGCTAAGCTCGTATGTTTGGACTTAATCAAGATTAAGTCTTAAAAGAGTTACAAGTGGCTTTTCCATGGCAACAATGCAATTGACCAATTGATCTCTTGGGAGAGGGAAAATGATGAGCTCACCATTGGGAATGATTGGATAGACTCTCCCCTTTGCTGGACTACAAAGGACACGGCTTCCAAAGACGCAATTACGAATCTCGTACTTTACGTAAGTGCCTTAACTTGTTTAACATTAAAAAAGATAATTTTACATAAATATTTATTTAGTTTGGAATTTTTATAAAATACCTTTATCATTTTTAAGCCATTTAAAATATTTTTAAAAGTTTTTTATTTTAAAAATAAAATAAGACCTACATAAATTCTAAAAACTATCCAGAGTTGAAATTGAGATTTAAAGGTATTTTATAAAAATTCCAAACTAAAGAAATATTTATGTAAAATTATTTTTTTTAATGTTAAACAAGTTAAGGCACTTACGTAAAGTACAAGATTCGTAATTGCGTCTTTGGGAGCCGTGTCCTTTGTAGTCCAGCCAAGGAGAGTCTATCCAATCGTTCCCAATGGTGAGCTCATCATTTTCCCTCTCCCAAGAGATCAATTGGCCAATTGCATTGTTGCCATGGAAAAGCCACTTGTAACTCTTTTAAGACTTAATCTTGATTAAGTCCAAACATACGAGCTTAGCTTCCATGGTTTTATGTTGATGACTAAGAGAGAAGAGAAGAGAAAAAACTCCAAAATGGAGATAGAAGGAGAAGACATGGTAATGGCTATGGAATAGGCATGGGCTTCAATTCTCTCTTCTTGCTCTCTCCAACTTCAATTGTTTCTTCAAATCCTCTTGCTTGGATGGCTTGAATTGATGGCACTTCCTTCAGGATGATAGTGTCCCCTTCTTGATGATGGCGCCCTCTTCCCTTTAGTTCTCTCTCTCTCTCCCTCTTTATAGGATGGTACCCCCTCCTCTCTTTCTCATGACTCTTCAACTTCCACTAACTCCTCCCCTTCCTCTTCTCCAATTGGCTTTTGGACTTCCTCTCCCTTTCCTCTTCCTCTTCCACTTAGTCTTTTCCCCTTCTCCCTCTCTTCATCTCCCACTATGATGTGTCCCCTAGGATGAGGGCGCCCTCTCCTTGGTCATAACCTCTTCAAATCCACATGCAACATTTTTTCTTTTAGTTATGGTTTTTTTAAAACTCATTTCCTAACCTTTAGAACCATAACACATAGAAGAACACCCCCCCTTCTCTTTCAACTAGCATCCTCTCTTACATAATATTTTTTTGTTAAGCTAAAATGTTAGCTACTTTTCCACCTTCATTATACAACTAACGTCTCTTTTATTTTTGCCTATGAGGTTGCCATTATCAAAATGTTTCCCCTCCTTGCTCATATTAACTCAAATACCCATGGTTCCACTAATAAAAAATAATCCCTTCTGATTAGATAAAACTATCGAATTCTATTTGGTATTTTCCTAAGTCCACCCTCTAGCACAAAAATCCTTTGAACTAGGATTTTCCACTTGTCGGACTACAGAGACACGTCCTCCAAAGACGAAATTACAATCGCGTTTGCATTAAATTAATGTGAAAATTTGGTAACAATGTGTCAATTGTATAGAATATTGCTAAAAAGTTTTGCAATGCTAGGCATTGTTTCTAGGTGTTGTCATTTCTCCCCCACTTAATTGCGAAGTGTCCTCACGAGCACATCTTAATCACGAACATTCAGCATCACGAACACTGCTACGCAACTTCAAGAAAAAATATACTCTCCCGCACTTAATTGCGAAGCGTCCTCACGAGCACAGCTAGAAAATCTGCAAAACCACACATGGACAACTAGTAGACACTGCAAAGGTAGAAAAATACTGATTGGTGTCATAGTAAAACGCAAACAATACAAACACGTCAAGTAAATTATGTAAAAACTAGTGCAAACTAACATTCCCCTTACTCACTCTGCCCACTAAAGTGCATAACAGAGCGTCATCCATTGCATAGAATATACCAACTAGGAAGTTGTCTAGAGCCGCTAAACAACAATAATCCCTCTAGGCAATAAATTGCCACACTACTATCCTACTAGAAATATTGCTTCTGAAATAGCGTCACTGATAAGGTCCATGCCTATCAAAGAACCCAAACAAAGCAATCCAATACTACAATACCAAATAAGACTCCTATGGTTTAACTGCTAACCCTCCATGTTCTACTAGAACAACCAGTAAATGGTCCCTAACTCCGAACTTTCCTGATTTTTTTTAGAATAACTTTTTTTTGTTTTGTTTTTGGATTTTTTTTAAAAAGTCAAAAGAGTATATATATTTATTCTCCTTCCCAAAAGGTCCCACCCCAAAGAGATGCAAGGCATCGGACGCAGGGCACCCATCAAGGAAATCCCTACAGCCTACCAGGACCTCAGAGGCGATGGTTATCTTCTTTTGGTTTTTTTTTTTTCAACCCTGCAGTCTCAGGGCGTTTTTTTTTCCTTTCTTTCTTTTTCTTTTTATTCTTTGTTTTTTTAGAAGAATAAATAGATAGACTCTCCCGAACTTAATTTATTATTATTACTTTAGTTTTGAATCTCGTGACTTATAGGAATGACTAGAAGGCTAGGAATACATCACCAAATTGAACTTTCAAACATTTTAGCTCAACAGCGTCGCGCGAGGAATCTAATCTAGCACATAATATCAGTCACCTTGCCTAGGCAAATGATAAGCAAAGATACTCACCAACTCAGCATCTCTCTTCCACTCTACTCCTAGTTAAAATTTCGTGGAGAGAACCTTGTTATTCAGCTACCCCACATCACTAAAAAACGACAAAAAGTCCAGGGAAAACTTGATTGGATTCCTAATTAGACATCCATACAATGGAATTCACTATGTCATGCACACACATCACCCCCTTTTAAGCACTCCCTGGTACTAAGTCCCATCCCATGTGAGTGGACTCTCATATAGACTAAATTGTTTATGTATCTTTCAGTGTATTTATGTTTTAAATGTTTTATGTTCCTTCTGTAATTACTTAGGTTGTGAAATCTCTAAATTATTTCAATCAAGTTATAGAGATTGTTACTGTCCTTTATTTCAAACGAATGTAAATAGATAGATTAGATATGAAACAACCTGTTATGAATGTTGACGTGGCGGCTCCAAAATAATGCGAGAATAAACACGTAGTGGTTCACAAATTTGCAAAAATCATTAAACCTGCACAGAACGTAACCACTAACCACTAAACCATTAATAGGTTAACTCAATAAAGAATGAAACTCCTTTAGAAACTGGCCACCTAGTCAAACTCCTGTGTAATAAGTTCCTAGCACTGAAGGAGTATCCCGACCGTGCGTGCAACTAACGACCTAACCAGGTGAAGACTAACTAAGCTAAGGTGCGCAAAAACCTAAAATATGAAGTTAACAACAAATCAAAAGTTTTTTAAAAGGATTATTTGGTACGTTTTTTTTTCCCTTTCTTTCTTTTTCTTTTTATTCTGTCTTTTTAGAAGAATAAATAGATAGACTCTCCCGAACTTAATTTATTATTATTACTTTAGTTTTGAATCTCGTGACTTATAGGAATGACTAGAAGGCTAGGAATACATCACCAAATTGAACTTTCAAACATTTTAGCTCAACAGCGTCGCGCGAGGAATCTAATCTAGCACATCAAAAATGACTGGCTCTCACCCAGCACTCTAACAAGCATAAAACCAAGGTACCGAGCAGCAAAGTATATGCTTGGAGCTTTGCTCCTCACCATGAAACCTGCAAACACGCCTCTCTTGCCATGAACACACACACACACACAAAAGACTCAAGACACACCCTCACTGATCAAGAAACAAGATCAGGAGGCTCCTCCTCTTCCTCTACACACTCAAGATCCATAGTTGCAGCACCAAGGAAGAGCAAGAAGAAGGATGGACAAAGAGAGTTTGGAAAAGAGGGAAGAGGGAAGTTAAAGAGGCACCACAATCTGCCGTGCTCCAACCTCCTCAACCCCTTTTTCCCAAGAACCCCAATTGCACCCTTTTGAACCTTTATTAAATCAAATATTTTGACCATACAAAAGCAAAGGTTGAAGCCCTTATGTGTTGCATGTATTCTAGGCAAGATTCCTAAGGTTGTAAAATAAAAGAACATATGCAATGGGTTTTATAACTTCAAGCCAAGCATTTACAACACATAAAAATATATATCAATGAAGTACAACTTAGATACAATATCACAAACATTTTTGATAAAGTGAATAACTTGTCGATGTAGAGTCCATATCTTTTAGCCTTTTTGATGACAAAATTGGAGGCTATCAAAGAACAGCATTGGCTCAATCAAATATAAAAAACAAGTAATTTTCCTGTGTAAAATAGAGTTACCGGTTTTTTCCTTCTTTGTGGGTTTTAAAATCTAATGCAGACTATGAATCAGTCCTCATTCAAAGCTTAGCCCACCTCAGAACAGCCAACTCTAGCCCTCCATCGATTCGGGAGTGATCCGATACCATGCCGGACAAGCGTTCACCACCCGATTCTCTTCTTAATTCTTCCCATATGAATTGCCTCCTGGAAGAGAGAGAGGGAAGGGAGAGAAAGATTGGTTTTTGTTCTTCATCTTTAGGCAACCATCTCATGCACGAAGATTGGCAATGGAGAGCATGGAACTACTCAAGAACTCTGATGCAATTGTTGGGGGGAGGGGGGTTTACTTGTCAACCCCCATATCCAATTTTTCCATGGAGAAGGGGGGAGTCCCCATTTTTTCTGCCGTGCATAGAAAAAAATGCACCCCCCCCCCCCCCACCCATGAAATCAAAATTTTGGTTGGGGGCTCCAAGGGGAGCCCCCAAAGGTCACACCCCTTTGGCCCAAATCACTTTTACACTTGGGCCTCTTGGTCCTTGGCCTCCCGGGCACTCCCATTTCCACGTCCGGTGCCCGAATTAAGATCTGAAAATTCTTGGGTGTTCATCTTGAGGTCCCGCTTTTTCAGGCATCTCCAGAAGTCTCATCTAACATGTCAAAAAATTATGAAAA
Source organism: Lygodium microphyllum (assembly GCF_053477565.2). NCBI lineage: Eukaryota > Viridiplantae > Streptophyta > Polypodiopsida > Schizaeales > Lygodiaceae > Lygodium > Lygodium microphyllum. The sequence goes on along the minus strand of NW_028229646.1, from coordinate 76,322 downwards.
TTCCCCAACCGCCGCTCGGTGGGTCTTTAAAGCACTTTTGGGAAAAGGCCACTTAAAATCGTACCAATTGTAGCTGCCACCTTCGACGAAGTCTATTTTTCCCCTGAAATTTAGAATTTTTGGCTATTTTTAAGCACTTATCGGTGTCAAAAATCATATGTCATTGGCGACCATGGGATAGGGCGACTCAGCCTGTCGAATCTAACGAACAGATCTGCACATACACAATCATAAAGAGCATCAAGCAGATACAAAATATAAGCAACAAAACACATCACAACTCTCACCCTATCCCCTAACAAAACCAAGGCATGAAATCCACGAGAAGTAGGCCTAGCATAATCTGATAGAAAGCCCAAGCTAGTCACTAAATAACCAACTGCTCCAACACAGCCAAGCTAAAAAGAACTATCAGAGAGGTCATCCTAAGTGGTGGTCAAAACTACCTACCTAACTAAGGACAACTCAACTAGGAGCGCCTACTAAACTAGGACTCCTATAGCCTGATCAACAAATATTATCTTTTAGCACATTGGTTCTTTAGCCTCTTATTTTCCATACTCGGGGGTGTAAAAAGGAGGGAGTTGAGCGTAATGACCCAAGGAGAATAAGGCACTAGCCTCAGGTCCTGTCTTGGTACCCAAGGACCTACCAAGCCCTTGCAAGGCGACACTTAATCCTTTTCTAATGCTCACTTTTATTTTTGCTCCAACCTTCTTCTATTCTTATTTTTCCAGCTAGATGCCACCCCTAGGAAGACAAGGCATTGGTCCCGAAACTTGACTTGTCCCCAGGAACTTACCAGGCCTTCGTAAGGTGATAAACAACTGCTCAAGGATTTTGCTTTCTTTCCTTTTCTATATTTTTTTAAATAGGGGTTAGACCCCTTTTTATACACCTCCATATATCATAGATTTTCTCTTAGATATTTAGGGTTTTGCTTCTTTATATCATCATTTTAGTAGGCTTCCCTAACTGCCTCACACTAAGAGGACCTCCTAGAATGGCCGCCTAGTAGGTCAGCAGAACAGGGTCACTAGAACTTCCTTCAAAAACAGGTCTTTTAGTGCCTAACAATGCCTTTGCAGGAGGCAATGACTACTTAGACCTCCCACAGACATACTGAACCTAAACCTGGGGATGTCATGCCTTGATTGTCATTCCCTAACAAACAAAAAGAAAGTACCCCCTTACACATGTATCGTTATTTTCTTAAGGGAAAAAAAACTCGGGAAGGGGATGAAACCACCTAGAATGGCAACAAGAAGCTCCTCTGCAACAAAGGCTCCCTCTAGCAACTTCATCAACCTGTATGATGCAATCACTAAAACAACAAACCATTAACGGTACCTGCACCAAATAGACATAGGGCCCTCTTGGCCTAAAGAAATAGTTAATTTGTGTTGCAAATTAACTGGCCTTCTTGGCCTGAAGAAATAAAACATTAAAACCTTAAAACTAACTAGCCCTCTTGGCCTTAAAAAATCAATTAAACCAGCTTATATAGATCCCTCCTTGGAAGAAGGCAGATATACAAAAAAACACTCTATTCCAAGGGAAAAAATAGGGCTCTCATCCCTAAACTAAATGCATCAAGTTGTGACCCATACCTCCTGCATATACATCAAGAGGCATACGCATAACATGTCATTTTCCCAACCTATGGGTCCAGGATAATAGTGGTAGATGGGTCTCGGATACTCTTTGCATTACCCATATAAACCATCGCCTGCCATATAATGCGTGGTCTGATAACATTCCCCACAAGCGACCAGGTCCTATCTCATTATCAAGAGCAACATCCGGACTAGGACCACTGTTGAAGAAGAGGTCCTCTTCATAAGCAAGATTGGCTAGTGAATCCACAAACTGATTCCAACAGCGTAGAATTAGCTGAAGAGATATGCTCTCAAATTCAACAAGTAGGGTTATAGCAGTTCGATGATACATACAAAGGATAGGATTCTGGACTGTATATGTCTCATTCAGTTGATTTAAGATCAGTTGGGAATCCCCTTTTACTAACAACTGCCGAATACTACATTTCTTGGTAATATTTAGTCCCATAATCAAGGCTTTATACTCCGCCATGTTGTTAGTGAATCCTACCCCGAGATAAGCAGCTGGTTTCATTGTAACTCTACATCGAGGGATCTCAGATCACTACTCTCACACTCCCTTTTTTATTAGGGCCCTTGGATGCTCCATGAAAATATAATGTGTACGTCCACAATGGGTTTACATAGCCAGCCATCCAGACCTCCCCTATTCATAATTATGATAGTCAAAATTCAACATATTGAGAGGATGAACTAATGGCTCCATCCCACCTTCATCATTAAAGACTACAGGGACACTCATTAAAATCTGCAAACAGTGATGACAGAAGACCTTAATCTCCCAAACAAATGTCTTGTCATCTTGCTCAATCACTTTAGAGCCTTTACTTCACCAAATGAACTTTTCCTAATGATATTACTGCTCTAAGTATGGGTGCTCCAAATAAGGGATCAGTCGACCCATCAACCTCTATTGTTGTTTCCTTGCAGATATGTCTGATCAAACATGCATAGACATGCAAGGCACTTATGTCATTAGTGTAGCTAGAAACAATAAGGTTTAATCTTATTAAGATTAACCTTATTCTTAAACTCCACACCCTCAAGATCTGCCAATAATGCTATGGATTTATTCTTCCTGATCCTGACAATCCTATAAGGACTGTCCCATTTGGGCTCCAACTTTCTTGGAAATAATTCTCTACGCGCATCATAGTACAACACTAGTTGTCCTTTCTTAAAAGTGTATTTCTTTGCTTTTAGATTATGGAGCTGCTTCATCTGACGCTTGGTCACCTCCTGATGTAGCAAGCTCTCCAATTTAATCTCATCGAGGTGTGCTAGAGTCGTAAAGCTCTCTAAGAGGGCATCCCTGTCACCCAAAGAATGATTGATCATGAATCTTATCATTGGCAACTCGATCTCTAGAGGTAGGATGCACTCCTCTCCATAGTAACTTGAGTGGGGTGTGACCAGTAGCTTGTTTAAACATTGTATTGTATGCCCACACTGCCACATACAACTTTTTGTCCCAATCTCGTTTCTTTTCTGATACTACCTTAGACAAAATGGCCACAAGCTACTTGTTGGTACTCTTGACTTGCCCATTGGCTTGTGGATTATAGGGGGTTGTTTTATTGTGCTTAATGTGCCAAGCCTCCCTCTCTCAGGCTTTTTATCACTTTGTTCAGAAAATGTGTCCCCTAGTCCGATACTATTTCTTTTGGCGGACCAAATCGACATACTATTTGCTGTAATAGAAAATTGGTGGTTTCCTTTCCATCGTCTTTTCGTGTTACACATGCTTCCGACCACTTAGTAAAATAATTAGTCGCTATGATACTATATCTTTTTTGTGCAATGGATGACAGAGTAATAGGGCCTGCAAAGTTGATCCCCCACTTCTCGAACGGAAGGATCGCCATAATAGGAGTAAGTGGTCACTTCCTATTCTCTCGTCTATCATGTTGTTGACAGATGTCGCATCTTTTAATGTACTTGAATGCATCCTAGAAGATGGATGGCCACCAATATCCCGCCCTCACGGCTTTTTGCACATTTAGCCGCCCAGCAAAATGACCTCCGCAAGCAAAGTCATGGCACTCTTCTAAGATGAAAAGGACCTCGTCCAGACATTACGCATCGGTGATAGATATCGTCTACCCCTTGCCGATACAACGTGCCTGCGATTACTATGAATTTTAAAGCTTGTTGCTTGATCTTTTGCTTTTCTAACTTCAATAGACTAGTTCCAGTCTCTCCCGTCGACAAATAATGTGTTATCGCCGCATATTAGGAGGGAATAGATGTTGTGTCAATCTTAAAAAATGAGTCCCAGTCACTACCTTCAACCAGAGCTTCTTTTGGCTCCCCAAAGTCCACAAGGCACTCTACAATACCCTGCAACCTGGGTGGCTTACTCTTAACCTCATAGTCAAACTCTTGCAAAGTGATTAACCACTTTGCCAAACGGTTGGGCAATTGTAGCTTATTCATCAGCAGTCGTAGCCCTTCTACCTTCATATAAATGACAACCTTCTCATAAAGGATGCAGTGCCTGAACTTTTTAGTCGCAAAGACCATTGCAAGGCACAACTTTTCCATATAAGTATAATTAATTTCGGATACACCCAACTCTGGCAAAAGTAATGGGGTGATACCACTTCTCTTCCCACATCTGCGCTAAACAACAACTAATGCTATGCATGGTAGCTATTAAAAAGATATAAAAAAATTTGCTCCTCTTCGAGGCTTTTAGCATAGGTGCTCTTGCGAGTTCTTGCTTTACATCCTCGAAAGCCACCTTACAAGGGTCACTCCACATAAACAAACAATTGAAGGATAAAAGATTTGTGAATGGCAATGTTCTTTTTGCTAAAGCGTTTATGAACCGTCGATAATATCCAACTGATGACAGAAAGTTGTGAACTTCTTTGGGGGTGCATGGCAGACTCATGGCAACTATAGCTTTGATCTTTTTAGGATCTGTCGCAATCCCTACCGAGCTAACTACATGGCCCTAAGGTATGCCAAAAACACACTTCCTCGGATTAAGAGCTATGCAAAATTTTCTGCATCGCTCAAAACATTTTCGTAAAATAATCAATTGCCTTTCTCTCATGGTGGCTGCCCCTAAATCATCAATAAATACCTTCAGCTCCTCAAGGGAAATGTCACCAAAGGTCTTATCGGTAGTTCATTGCCAAGAACCAAGCACATTGCATAGACCAAATGCCATCACATGATACACAAAGGTTGCGAAGACTGTTATGAACGTAGATTTGAGTTGATCCTCTTCTGCAATCTCCATTTGATTATATCTTGCAAAAGAGTCCATGAATGAATATATCTCCCTACCCACCAATTGACCCAGAATCTGGTTGATAAAGGGCAGTGGGTAGTAATACTTAACTGTTTGCTTGTTCAACCCTCGAAAGTCCACATGCATAGCCGGATTCGATTATTTTTCTTCTTCTTGATCACAAATGGTGAACACCATTCAGTGTGCTACACAGGGAAGATCAAACACACTTTTCGTAATTTTTGTAACTCCTCGAACAACCCATCCCGCAACTCAAATGGCATATGCCTGACTTTCTGTCACACAGGACAACTTCTTTCCTTCAATGGAATTGTATGGACAATAAGGCTGGGGGGAATGCCCCTAAGTTCATCGTAACTCCAAGCAAAAATATCGTGGAACTCTTGGATCAAAGTGACATAATCCTCCCGTTCCTTTGCACTAAGCATGGATCCTAGCTTTATTGGCCACTCATTGTCTGGCGTACCAAGGTCTAGCTCGATAACATCTGCATCTCTTATTCTATCTTGAGCTTCTAATGGCTTGTTCAATGTTACTTGATAGACATCTTTTGTGGTCAATCCCTCTCTGGATTAATCAGTCGACGACGTCTCACTTGCAGACACATCTTCCATTATCTCTAACTCTGTAGAAGACAGAGGATCTTGCTCACTTTGAGGTGATTCATGATATGCATCAACTACCACAAGTCTAGCACCTCTGCTAAATATCAATCTACCAGCGGGTATATCTATTGACAGTCTACTTGCAAAATCCAAGGTCAAACAAGAAATACTTGGTAACTCGGATGCCCTACAAATCAGATTACCCTAAAGTCGAGCATGCATTCTACATTGGCAACTATCACGTGGACTTTAGTAATGCAGCCCTCCGACTATCTCAGACTATCGTCAGCATTCTAAGGATTGTGAAGGCATATTTCTAAATCACAAGACCCAACCTCTCCATCAATTCAAAACTCGTAATATTAACCAAGGATCATGTGTCGACGATAGCATTATCCACTAGAATCCCATCAACATAGGTTGCAACCCTTGGGCAGTGCTTTTCGGCATGTTCAATCCAGTCATCCCCTACCTACTCTATTCACAAGGGTTCTATGATATAACCCGTACGGAAGATATTTTTAAATTCTTTGTGTACTCCTATCGATAGCTTGATTAGCTGCAAAAGATTCATGTCTGGTTTAACATCGCAAAGGAAGCTAGTTAAATCAAAATAGTGATAATTTGCTAAAGCTCTCTTGTCGCGCCAAACCATCTGCTCTTTAGGACACTACACCAACTTTATTGCCTCTTTTTTAACTCTCACCTTCTTTCTCGACACCTCTTTATCTCTCTTGGCATTAGCCTTACTCTTTACGGGTTTTAAAGATTCCCCTTCTTCATTAGGATTTAGAACTTGCGTTCCTTTATCATCCTGCCTAGGGCTTCCATTGACAGGTTTTACATTATCTTTGTTGCCTTCTCTATTTTTTTTTGGCCTCTTGTTACGGCAAGTAGACTAGAAGCTTCAGTGCCATTAACTTGCACAGCTCGATGAGGCTCACCCCACTACCACCTAGCAATTCTTTGATAGTAGCCTTACCCCTTTGGAGTATTTGTTTCGGCCCATCACCCTACTGAAAATTATTTCCTTGTGCATGATGATTAATAGGCCCTGGTTGGCCGACTGCCTTGCTGGAGGGAACCGATCTTGCTCCAACAAGTGGTTGCTAAATGGCTGGACTTCCCACAAATGTCGCACTTGACATTTGGGAAATTACGTGGATAATGTTGCCCAACACACCATTTGTAGCTAAATCTAGAGGGTGCACCCTCTTCAGGGCGTCGACTCCCTATCAGATTCTGTTGTTTCTTTAAGAAATTAATGTCAACAGCTATTTTTTGATATTTTTCAGAGATCATATCCATGTAGTGCTTCATCATGTCCTTGACTTTGCTAAGGACATTTGATGAACTCGACTCATAGCCCTCATCATCTACTTGTCAACATAATTTGATTAGGCATTGGTTGCTGGACCCACAGGAATGATGTTAGGGTTCACTGCTTGGCCTCCCACATTTGGAGTCATCTAACTAGCCATAGGCATAGTCACACTAGGCGGAGCTAGCAATAAAGGCACATTCAACACCATGTTCCCTTTCCCGTTAGGGTTGGCCATCCCTATCCCTTGGTTTCCACTACCATTAATCAATTGCAAATTATTTCTCGATGCTAGATCCATATTGGGATTAGTTCGAGAAGCATAGGCTACTTGTAGTAGGGATTCTATTTCTTGGGCTTGTCTAATGGCAATGTCTATATCCGCCAAGGTGACACTACCCAGCTGCACCTGGATGTTAAAATCAAGACCATGCAATAAGTATTGTAATTGGGCAGCAAGTGGGATAGGGATAGAGGCATCCAATTTATAGAAAACCTCTTTGATCTTCTTGGCATATGCTCGTATATCTTCATGCGGTTCTTGGCACGTCAAATTCAACATGTGCAGCCAATATTGGCCACCCCTCTCAAGGGCGAACTCCCTTCGGAAGGTTTCATAAAATAAGTCCACGGTGGTTATGATTCTGACCTCAAGGCCGTGATATCATATAGCTGCCCTTCCCTTTAGGGTCATGTTGAAGAACATCATTAGATGCCCTTCCTCTTGGATGCGACAGTTAAACATCAGCTTTTGGAATTCCCTTATATGAAGCTCCACATCCTCTTCCACTAACCCATTAAAAATGTGTAGGAGGAAACATAAGGCTAGAAAATCTGTCATTCCCGTAGGCATTGTGATAGGTTACGCCATGGAAATGATCGAATTTGCTAATGGAATCAGGATAGGCAAAGTTGTCACACCACTCAAAGTGGGCAGATTAATTGGGAGGGGGAAAGTACTAGAACTTCCACCTCTTGACAGACTTTGATTCAGGCTAAGGTTACTAAGACCCCGCCCTTGAATAGGTTTAGGACTACTCTTTTATCTAGCACCAAGGCCCTCTATCTAGCACCAAGACGAACCTTGTGCTACTAGATCCCTTATTTCCAAATAGGCCGTTTCCTAAATGCTATGCATAGAAAAACAATCCAAATTTATATTATTTCAGCTCTCAAACTGTTGCACAAAATCCTCCTCCCCCTCGCCGTTTAAGTTTTGCTTCGTTGCATAGGTGTATAGAGGTTGTTTTGTCATGGTTTAATGTATAAAAATCAATAAATCACACATTGTGACAAAAATATAGGGAAAACTGAGGCCAAACCTCATGCTTTGCCACTACCATACTTTCATAACCAAATATTATATTTTTTCATATTTTTCTAAGGCATATTCCTATTTTTCTCTTATTTTTCTCCAATTTTCTCTATTTTTCTAATAAAAATATTGATATATTTTTAGAGTTGTGGCTCTTGATTCTTAGAATAGTATAAATATAGATTTTATTGGCATTTTATCCCATGTGTATTGGTTTATCCCACCCGAAAACACCAAAAGCCCCATTTTTCTCATAAAAACAGTGTTTCATGGGTTTCTAAAAATTATTTCCAGCATTTTGACTTTATGTTTTTTGATTTCTTTTACTATGCAAGCATAGAACATAGAGTAAACAACATGTCTACCAATTTTCACTCCATAAGAACAACATTGGCTCAATCAAATATAAAAAACAAGCAATTTTCCTTTGTAAAATAGAGTTACCGGTTTTTTCCTTCTTTGCGGGTTTTAAAATCTAATACGGGACTACAGATCAGCCCTCATTCAAGGCTTAGCCCACCTCAAAACAGCCAACTCTAGCCCTCCATCGATTCGGGAGTGATCCGATACCATGCCAGACAAGCGTTCACCACCCGATTCTCTTCTTGATTCTTCCCACATGAATTGCCTCTTGTAAGAAAGAGGAGGAGAGAGAAAGGCTGGTTTTTGTTCTTCATCTTCAAGCATCCATCTCACGTGCGAAGACTAGCGATGGAGAGCGTGGAACTACTCAAGAACTCTGATGCAATTGCTGGGGGGGTTGCTTTCATCCCCCATATCCAAATTTTCCATCGAGGAGGGGGGAGTCGCCATTTTTTCCACCATGCATAGAAAAAAACGCCTTCCCCTCCCCCTCCCCCAAAAATTGAATTTTTGGTTGGGGGCTTCAAGAGGAGCCCCCAAAGGTCACACCCCTTTGGCCCAAATCACTTTTACACTTCACCCTCTTGGTCCTTGGCCTCTCGGGCACTCCCATTTCAACGTCCAGCGTTTGAATTACGATATGAAAATTCTTGGGTGTCCGTCTCGAAGTCCTGCACTATGGGGCATCTCCAGAAGTCCAGTCTCACATGCTAAAAATTTATGAAAATTCCCCAACCGCTACTCGGTGGGTCTTTAAAGCACTTTTGGGCAAAGGTCGCTTAAAATCGTACTGATTGCAGCTCTATCGCCTTCGATGAAGTCTATTTTTCCCCTGAAATTCGAAATTTTTGGCTATTTTTAAGCACTTCTGGGTGTCAAAAATCATCTGCCATTACTTGAAATCTAGACATACTAGATAGAGACTTGCCTAGTGCGATAAGTCATAAAAACCTAAGTCCACCAACATATGGCATGGGGTGTAATAAAGACGGGGGACTCTCTACCTTAAAATACAATAAATTTATCATGGGTCCTTGACAAGATGAATGATTGTGGTTACTTACTTTTATGTTTCCTTGCATCACTTACATGAAAATTGCTACAAGTTCTATAAGTCATGAAGCATTAAACAAGATAAAATATGGACATGAGTAGTTGACTTGGTAGGTTCTCTTGGATTGCATTTTCCAGAAGCCAATGATGTGGTTGTGTACTTATGATATTAAAAAATATTCACAAGCCAAGTCACAAGGGAGACGGAGTTACCTAGGTTGACTAAGCATAGGACATTGCATATGTCTTGTGCTAAGCTTATGTGACTAATGAAATAGTCAAAGAAGAGATCAAGGGGCAGCGTGGTCTGCATCGCATTTCACGGGCAGATATTTGATCAAGGCACATCCTGAATGGTAGAGCAAAGAGCTCCTTCACTACCACAACAAAGGGAGAGAAGGCCATGCAACCACAAGCAAACTCGACTTGACATGTAAGTGCTACTCCTCTCATGCACCAAAAAAAATGGAAGACTATTCTTGACTGAGTAAAATAGGGTAGAACTATGTATTTAAAGGGCAGCAACCCATACAAAAGAGAGCTTGATTATGAATCTTGAGGGAGGATTAGGGCCGACCTGTGTATGCTGAGTTTGATCTCCCATATCAAGAGAGACATTAAATCCATTCTCTTGAGTTTTTTAATAGCTAATTAGGGATCGTTATTGGTTTTCCAATCCTGTAAATTGAAGGCATGAAATTAAACTACTTGCTCAATTGACTAATCCTGACTCAAAGGACTCATCCTTGCTCTTGAAGCTTGAATAGGGATGCGACAAGAAGCCTTCTTGGCTTGTTTATGAGAAGAAAGTGGGCTGAATATTTCAGCCCAAATAGAGTATTGTAGACAACAACACTTATTTTTCTCTTCTTGTAGACTCATGGCATTGCTATGCTTGATGCAAGTAGATATTGCATAAGCATTGTGGAAGGGAGCATCTTGATTGCTCTATGTACATGCTTAAGGCTGAAATAGGTGGCCAATTACAAAGCAAACAAGGGAAACATGAAGTTCTTCTTCTCTCCTACTTCTACATGCCTATTGCAAGTTACCTATTGCTTGTTTCATGCTCTTGAATATAGGGTTTGTTTTTGTGCTACTTCAAAGTGTCTTCTTGGAAGGCCAAAACCATGTACATTGGTTGAAATAGGCAACCCATACAATGATTTGTGGATAGCAAATCCTTTTACTTCTCTATTACTTCATATAGTATGATTAACACTTGTGTTTTGTTGATCTATGCACTCTAAGTTAGAGAAAGTTTATGCTATCATCAAAGTTGAACCTTAGGAGTTTATGGGCTGATTTGGGATGTTATCTTCAGCCATATTCAAAGAGTTAGCTTCCACAGTGATTCATTTCTTACTTTACAGTTGACATCCTGTCAAAATATTCATGTATTATGAGCCCTATGGCAGAGCAATGTTTGAAGACCATTCATTTATGCTTTGAATTGAATTAAGAAAAGCTTTCCTCTTTACTTCTTGGCTGTGGTAACTTAGCCTTATCAGGATCTTTATTTGAAGCTCTCGTGATGAAAAGATCTTTATCCATCAAGCATTGTAAATGACTCATAAGCTTCAACTTACATTGAATGTAATCATACAAAGTTGAATGATGGGATGCAGAGTTGTTGATGATACATGTACTTAATTTCTTAATCTATGACTGCTCTTACAAGAAAACAAGATTGACTTATGAGGTAATACTCTTGTATCAACCCTTTTCTTATCTCAACCAACTTTGGAGTCTAAGCTCTTGAACCCCAATACAATATTCTCTCTCAAACCCCAATGATTAACCAAGAAGTACATCTTGAACCTTTTAACATTCACTGTAATCTGTTTATCTCTTGAAGACACATCTCCATTTGTCTTGGCTAGTTCTCTTGCCAAACCCCTATGGCTCAGGGGGGTCACCTTGTAGAAGCCCTCTATATAACGTGCGTTCAAAGGATACTTTAAAAACCCCTTTTTAAAAAATTTTCACCATTTTATATACCCCTTTTGTGAATTTTGAAGGCAATAGTTATACCCCCTCTATAAATCTAAAATTCGAATCGAATGTGCATTTTCATGGCCCCTTCTGTATAATTCAAATTACAACATGATACTACAATATTTTAGCCATGGAATTCTCACAATGATCCAAGATGGATATCCAAACACGATGTTAATATTATGAAACTTTTACAATAGCACTGCAACATAGAGCTATACACAAAAGACTCCAAGATCCACATGTCCAAAGCATGTCTTATACATTTGGATTGTGTAGTATGATAAAGGTTGTATATTATAAAAAGAATAATACATAAGTATGTTGACTTCATTGCTTCCATGGCTAGCCATCTCCATGCAATATGCTGCTTGAGAATCCCAAAAGATCAAAATGCCACAAAATTGGTCTGAAATCAAAACAAAAACAAATTTCCTCTCGTCAAGCACTCACACATCAATATAGTATAACTAAAATCAAAAGAAAAAGATTAGATATTAATTACAATATATGCACCATATGTCAACCATGATGAAATAGTGATACTTCACCTTAATACTTCAACTACAAACTTCTATCAATGTAGCACATTGCCATATGACTAGTTTGAAGATATCTCAAAAGAACTCTTCGATTGCAATACTTCAGCTGCAAAGAGTATACCCCAACGTTGCCAAGTTCTAGCTTGAACGTCCATTACCTACAAGAAAGAAGACACTACAATAAAGATAATGACCTTATTTAGAAAGGCAATACAAAGCTTATCATAGATTAAAAGCACTTACTTTGAGCATGAAAATGATTACTCAGCGCGCTTGAGAAAGTCATTAAATATCTTATAATCATTCTCATCTAGTTGGTATCTATCATTTGATGCATTGTATGTTAAATTTGCCAATGCGATGACTGACTCTATAGCAATCATATTCAAGTCAGTTAAGTCATACGTGAACATGCGTTGTCCTTTTACCCTTTGGTACCAACCAAGCTGAACTTCTATCCCTTGAGGTCGATCTTCTAAATCAAAGCCCCGTTTATAATCCACATATCTACGTTCTACTTTCTTCCTCATCTTTTGGACTCGGCCAAGATACCATGTACCACGAGACTTATCCATTTTATTTAAGTTTGTGGCTTTTCCGTCTCTCTTTGGATGCTTGCTACTACCTTGATCTTGTGTGTCATACACAAAATATACAGCACAATCACAACCTATCCCAAAGAAATTCACATTACTTGATGATTGTGATTTTGATTCATGAATGAAATAGACACCTTGCCTCACTCTTGTCAGTCGATCTTTTGACAATGTTGAATTCCCATTCAATTGGCTGACCAATGTGGACTTAAAAATATACTTTCCATCAACTTCTACTGTTGGGTTGATCTTCTGTCTCTTTGCAATAGTGCCCGAGTCATGAACTTCATCCAAGAGCCCATCGATTTCATGTCGAATCTCACTAAGAGCAATGATCTCATCATCCCCATCTGGAACCTCTTGTAATTGCTTGTCATCACTGCTTGGTTGTGCAAAGTCATCGTACTCATCAGCCTCCCCCATCTCAACATCTAGTTTTGACCATGTCAAATCTGTATCCTCCCAAGGGTGTAACCACCAATTCAAGTTATCTGGTTTGCTAGGTTTCAATCCCAATGACTGACACAACATTTGTGCTTGATGCAAGCCCTCTTTCAAGGCATCCACTATTACATCATCTGAAGACACACAATCATAGTTGCCTAAATCTACTTCTACAATTCCATCTTTTTTATTCAAGCACTTCCATATATGCTCTTGTTTTTTATGAGCCCTTGAGAAAACCAGCCCATCTGAACTACATTCATGCATGGCAATCTTATTCAAAGTACCAACACTATGCAACAAATCTCCAAAGTCAAAGGCTCTCTCTTGTCCCACCATACCTCCAATTTTACTAAAATAAATTTCAGCTGCATCCGATCCAGTGAGATGCAATGGGCACTTGAGAGTAGGATAAAAGTCACGAAAAACCTTTATGAGAAGCACAACAAAATGGCATGAGAGTTGAATATCTGTGTAGGCCTCTCTACTTATGAAATTTATCTTCAAGTTGTACGTTGCATGTTGATGTATCCACAACCTCCAAAGCTTGAAGAAGAAACTAACCTTAGCTGCCATCACCACACGATCCTTCAAGTTTAGATACGGTGATAGGAAAACATCAATGTAATCAGCCACAATATGCAAATATGCCACAGTTCCTTGCACACTTCTCTCTTTCTTCTGTAATTGTCTCATACAACATTGCACTTGTCTGCTTGCAATCCTTTGGGCAGCTGCCCAATTTTGACGATCATTTCTTTGTATATCTCCATCCTGTAGCTTGTGTTTATCAATGGAAAATGAGTTATAGACCATTGCAACATGATTGAGTGTAATCCAAACTTTACCAATCGCAAGTTGTCGAGTAGGGCTATCAAGTGGACTAACAAGCTTTTTTCCACAATGTACAAAGTCTTGATCATGTAAACCATACACATGCCCTTCCACTATTCTCCCTCTTAATTTCCATCCACACCAATTAATAAAGAATCGGTCGCTATGATCTCCAAGGTAATCTTCAAGCATGAGCTTGCGCCGTCTACTATCTCCATCTGAAGAATGCCCAATTATTGGACCTATTGTATCCTTTAGCTTTGCACTCCATAAATGCTCCACAAGATTCCATTGATTTCTAATAAAAACACTATCAAAGCGGTTACATGTGACTTGCACTACCAAAGCTAGTCGTGGAAGACTCTCATGAAGAGGGTTTACTATCAAAAGTCTTGCATAATTTCCCACCACATGATTTTGAAAGGCATCCACTATCGTATTATAACCATGTGACCCCTCTCCTACAATAATTGTGTCGTTTGTAAGGCATTGGTGACGTTCTCCTTTACTTCCACAGAATCCAATAAGAGTGTCATCCTTTGCATTCCACCTGCATTTAAAAAAAATTGCTTTAACTTTCAATATCTTACAAACTTCCTTTACATGATTGAAAGTAAAAAACATTGCAAACTACAAGACATTAGATCTATTAAGATCACCTTATGCGACGTTTGATGGTAGTCTCATCTTCAACAATGATAATCGGCACCATTGACATTACTCCATGTTTACTTTTTGCATCCATGTATATCTTACCCACTGCCTCAAATATATACTCATGCTCTCCAGGCATGAAGTGAATTGCTTTTTTCCCTTGCCTTCTTGTAGTGCACATGGACGGCCCTCCAAGGTTAGTACTCATAAATTCATGCAAGCGTGGCCCGCCCCAAAGCTTAATGAGCTCAAACATGTTCTTTGTGGACTCATTGAATCGTTGTGCTTGTTTTGTTCGTACTATATTCTTTGCTACATCTTGAAAAAAGTCCCACAATGCTTGTTTACCTCCAAATTTACCTTGTCGATGGGCCTCAAATATATTATTACAAAAGCGCCGCACATCCTTCCTATTAAAGCATTCAAAGTTTGCTTCTTTCAAGGACCTAATCCTCACAGAAAGCACAACAATTCTTGCTTCTAACCACCATAGCTTTCTCTTGGATTCTTTCAAGTCTTTCTTGGACTTAACTGTCACATTTTTCAACTCTTCACTGCTAAGATAATCTAATCGCCTTCCTCCTCCTGTATTCCTAACCCCTCTCTTCTCAATAGCAGTACTCTCTCTGTATACTCTCATGCGAAAATCATCACAAGTGGGAATTTTTTTACAATACTCACAAGTAAAACTTTCAAAGGGATTTCCACCACATGAAATACGTTGGCAATTTATGTGTCTGTAGCATCCATCTACCTTAATTTCAAGAGATCCGTCATATAAGATAGCTTTTGTATATGGCTCTGGATACCATTCCTTTCCTATTTTAAGGTCGTGTAGAATAGATTTTATGTTGACGTCACATGCTTTGTAAGGCACGGTCCTTTGCCATAATCCCCAACAGAGCAAATTTAAATCATAAGAAGAAGGCATATATGGGTCACCTGTACAAGTAGAAGGTCCTTCTGAATTTGTTGATACGGTACTTTCTTTGGTTGGGTAAAGAAAAGAGCTCAGTGACTTTTGTTGTGGATCTGCATGAAAGAGCTTCTTTGGTCGCCCTCTAGCATTTGTCAAAACTACATGGTTGGTACATGTTTTTTTGGATATAGCCATGATGTGAGACTTTGACTTGATATGCTCTGTGAGAATCGTATGCAAGTCCGATCTTGAAGGGCACAAATGCAACCATTTCTTATCATACTTACATACAACTCTTACTCTCCCTTTATCTTTGTAGTCATTCAATGTTGCCTCAATAAGCTCAAAATCAGATCCTGTGTGATTTCAAGTCAAAACTCACAAATTAATCTCTAAAATGATTAGAAATTATCCCTAAGATACATATACAAAAGTGATTTTAAAACAAACCCCAACCTTACTAAAGCTCAACTCTTTCATAAACCGGTAATTGTCGTATATGAAAGTAACATTTTATTGGAGGTTTCAATGGTTAAAAAGATGTCACTTGCCTTCATGAGTGCTATTAAAAATATCCATCTCCTCTACTGCAGCTAAAACCGCAACCATATTATCTTCATTGCTTTCTTCTACATCTTTTGAGTTAGATGTCGCTCCCACCTTCAACCCTTGATTTGTCAAATATCTTATTTGATGCGCTTGGCCTTCTAATATATGGGTTCTCATGAAATTAGAAAGACACGAGTAAGCAGATTGCTTGCCAATGACTCCCGATCCATAAGGAGCTTCACATTCATGGCACCATACTCGAGCCAAGGGTGCACCATTAAGATCTTCTGTGGCAAGCTCAAACCTATCATCTCTCGGTGGGTTTCGCTCCCTCAACTTCTTGCGAGTCTTCTCACATTGGTTTAGCCAACTTTCAAGAGTAGACTTTGAAATCAATGTGCTCTTGAGCATGCTTTTAACATGCTTTAGGTTGTCACCTGACTTGTGCAAACTATGATCACCTTCATCGCTTGCATTGAAGTTAGTGTCCTCAAGAGTATCCTTCAAGCCTTCACATATGTGTTTTCTAGGCCTGCTCTCATCCCCAACCTTATCTACCATGCTTGAATCTCTCTTTATACCAATAAACTTGACATTCTCTACATGCCAACGCTCTTCTTGTACTGGGTTTATGGTGCAACCACTGTCATCATCTTCATCTTCAATTATGAATTTAAAGGGACCAGATATAAGCTCATCTTGTGTAATCTCTTGTCGTATTGCACTATACGTGGAATCAACCATAACTCGGACATAACCCAAAAGTTTCTTCTCGCTAGACCCATAATCAAACACCTTCATGCGAGTTGTTGAAGCCATGAATGATAAACCTTATAACCAAATACAAAAAAAATAAAAAATTAGTTACTTCTCATATATAAAAAATACACTAATATTTAAAAAATAAATTAGAAGTGTTTCCATCACATAATACATGCATCAATTTCTACTCAATGGAAAATACACCCCATGTTTTTAGCTTGTAACTATTAAGGCAATGCATCTAGTAAAGACTTAAGTATTTATCTAATAAAGCCTATCCATAGAAAATAAAGTATATAGCATTAGAAATGATAACAATATATAAAATTCACCAATACATTCTGAGCACTTGATCAGGTTGATGACTAACCTTACAAAACTAGGGTATTTCTCATAGGAGAATGTTTACTTGCACTAGTGGAGGTGACAAGTTATTGCATCACTTCAAAAGCAATAGTTTGTCGAGGAAAGTTTAAGAGGTTTGGTATCATCTATAATTGCTAGGTACACTTGGTCATTAGTTTTTTAAACATTCATTTATAATGTATTATTATTTTCTAATCATTAGTAATTTAAAATGCAATATGGATACGATGTGAAATCATAGCTTTTTAAACCATTGAAGTAGTTCTCTTTCTTGCATGCTTGTGTGTTTACAACAACAATATATCTCTTTGGCAACTTAAAAAAATCACATGTATACAACACTCCACTTGCACAATCATATTTAGCAAAGAAAATAAGAGAGATTGAAACTTTGTATATGCATTAAATGGTTCGTTAATGTTTCACGTATGCTATCTAGAGACTATTTATAGATATAAAATCTACACCATGATACTAAATATGAAACAATGTGGTTATTAAATTTCAAAACTTGAGAAAGTCAACCGTGCAAATTGCTGACAAGACACATAAAGACACAAAATCTTGAAATAATTGCTCTTGAAGACGTACATCCACATAACTAACTTAATCTTAAAGCACAAATTATAAGTTGTATTCTATAGAGCATATAGCTTTACAAAAAATATACAACTATCCTTGGTTTCATGAGTCATAGAGACTCCAAAAATTGATAGGTTGTTTTACAAAATACAAGGGGAGATTACAAGAGGTGGGTTGTTCAAAAAGGGTGAGCTAGAATAGGGCCAAGCTCTACAAGTGATCTTTGTGCTTTTGCAGGATCAGTGCTGCAGTGTGCTCTCAAAAAGTCATCAAGGTCTGCAAAGGACATTCGCATGGCCTTATCATCTAACAACATGCGATCCCTTGCCTTGAACTCTATTAAGTGCATGATGAATTCATCTGGGGTATCTCTCGGCTCCCTACGCAACCATAGACGTTGGCCTAAGCGCCAAAACTCAACGAGACAGATGATGAGCCAACCAACTGCGTATATATCTGACTCCTTGCTGTAAGCAGACTCACACAATGGATCATAGATCTCAGGAGCAATCCATGGCCTTCTTTTCCTTTCCAACACTCCTTTCCGTCGGCACTCATCTACGATGTGCATGGGCTCATTTGGTCCCCTAGATGGGCAGTTGAGAGCTCGTCTTTTCATACCAGAAATAAGCATGAGACCCCAATCTATGATGCCCACCCTGGGGGTGTTATCTCTGGTGAAATCCAACACCATGTTCTTGGCATGTAAGTCCGAATGGACGATACTAGCACTATGCACGGCCTTCATCCCATCCACCAATGCATGAATAATGTTTGGCATATTATTGATGACGCCCACGATCCTAGCCCTCTCCTCTGCAGAAGGCACCTTGTCAGGATCAGGTCTGAACCCCATTGATGGCTTGTGGAGGTGCTCGATGGTTCTCCTATATTTACATTTTTGAAAAGGGCCCCACATCAATATATCATCTATTGTACCACCATTGAAAAAGGGAAAGACTGTAACCCAAGGGGGCTCATAAGTAAAGGCAATGCATCGTACAATGGATGCATTGACCTTTTGCATCCCACACTCCACTTGGAATTGCTGCAGCTTAACATTGTTGAAGCCCTTGTACATTTTGGCGCAATATGTTAACTCTAAAGGAAAATAAGTAATATTATCAATAGTAACTTGGACACACTGTCCAAAGGAACCTTCACCAATGACTCTACCTAGCTTGATGGCATCAAAGGGAATGCCAATCGTTGGTGCGCATTGGTGATTCCTCAATGTGCGCAACATAGTTCCTGCCCCTGACGGATTCTCTCTCTTCTTTGTTGGACTAAAACTGGGACTTGCATTTATAGTGGTCTTTAGACGTTTTGGTAGAGAGGTTGTCCCGGACAAGTCCTTTGCTCGCTTTAAGCGTGCCACCTCTTCTCTCCACTTCATGTTCCAAAAGACTAACCTCTCCTTCAATGCAGACACTGGTGCTAACTCCTTAAGATCTTCAACCATCTTGGGTGCATTTCCAAGCAGTGTACGACAAAGATGCAAGTTCTTCTCGGGATCCCAAAGTGCATCAGTGACTAGGTGCGAAAGCCCTTGCTGCTGCAACATGGTCTGCATGGATGTACATGCTGAATTGCAGAAAGTAACAAAGACAATTTCATTACTATTGATGAGTGATATCTGCTCTTCTGTGCTGGATGATATAGCCTCTATCAAGCAAATGCGTAGTGCTTTGGCAATGTTCAAGGCCATCTTCACAAATTGTAAACTCTCTAAAATAAAGAAAAGAAGTGTATAAGCATAATGGCCAAGGCTTAAGCTACCAATTGTAAGTTAAGCTACATAACTTTAATATAACTGTATGACATATAATATTTGATTAAGAATACAATTGTATGATATCAATCTTAATTTATATTGGTGTTGCATATGAACTTCAATTGCATGATACCATCTAAATATTGAAAAGGTAACACAAATTACATCTAGTCATAACTTATTAAAAACATACAAATGCAAGAACATGATAGATTTTAAAAAAACTACACATAGATCAGGACATTTTTTGGCCGAATAGATGACCTAAATGCCCATCCCATTGAACAATAGCAAACAATTAGTGTATCAGGACATTACGAAACCGAATGCACGATCAAATGCCCATCATTTATTTTATGTGTAGCTTGTCAAGACACTATTTAGCCGAATTCACGACCAAGTGCCCATCTACACCTAGGGGGGAAGGGAGGGTATCACAACCAAAGTGACACCTCTATGCCGAGTTCACGACACAGTGCCAAGTCAATTGTGACATACTTATCAAAAGACACTCACTTGCCGAGTTCACGACTAAGTGCCTATTTAACAAGCACCTTTTGGCCCTATGAAATCATCACAAGACAAACATATTATGATGCACTCATCCCCCAAGGCGCACTCATCCCTTGAGACCCTTATACATAGTGATGATTCTAATCATGTGTGTACCTATGTTATGCATTCAAGGAGGCAAGGGAGCATTAAGTGTTAATCATAGAAGTACATATACATAAATACATAAATCTATTAAGATAGAAGTACATATACATAAATACATACATGTATCTATTATGATATTGGTACATAAGCAATCTTTTAAATTATACACGTTACTTTGCACATTTGTCATAAAATTCTTTTTCACAATTCTCTTCTTATCCCCCCTTTCTCTTAATCAAAGGGATTCTCATTACAATTTTGAAGCTTTTAAATCGTTTTGTAGGTCCTAGGGAGGGTCTAAGCAATAATATCTTATCTTATTTTCAATATTGCAGAAGTAAATCTCCATTCATGCTAATTCAACCAAAATAAGAGAGATGCACTGAATAGAAAGATCAAAACACCAGTACGAGAAAACCATCTATGTTGGAAAGCATTTCTTTGTGACATATAATAGACCAAGCATCTCAAAGTAGATGTCTTAATTATTCTTAAAATAAAAACACAAAGTTGGATTGTTGAAATTGTGTATACCTCTTATTATCTTCAAGCATGCCAAGCACACAAAATTTCCCACAGGTTGTGGATAGAAGGGCGTGTTCTACTAGCATTGACATTACAAAGCAGGGTTGCAGACGTTTTTGCTACCAACATACATCCAACTGCCGCATAGGAAAATGTATTTTGTTAGATCATGCCATAGGGGTTGTTATTGGAGAGACAGCATTTGTGGTTGTCAATGTGGCTATTCTGCATCATGCAACCTTAGGTGGGACAGGTAAAGTTGGTGGGGACATGCATCCTAAGATAGGAAATGGGGTTCTGATAGGTGCCACTGCAACCATTCTGGGCGACATGAGGGCCACATCAAGGTGGGGGATGGGGCCAAAATTGAAGCTGGTGTAGTGGTACTCATGGAAGTGCCACAAAGGACTATTGTAGTCAGTTTCCCAGCAATGCTGGTAGGCCTAAAGCACCAGCCTACTCTCCTCAAGGAGATGCCTAGTTATACCATGGATCAAACATGGTTTGATTATGTGATTTAAGCTACTCAAAAGTGCATTTTTCAACTAAATAAATATTTATCTTACAAGATAATGATGGTGTACCTGCGAGCTGTCGATTATAGATTTATTCTGCACAGAGAGAGAATAGTTGTGGGTGACAATGAGGCTAAAATGGATAGCATTGACAAAGCAGGCAGCATCAAATAACGTTGACAGAATTATTGAACAGCATCGAATGTGGGAGGAGGCATCGAACTACATGGGAGGAAGCCGAGGAGGAAGCAGCATCATTGGACAGCATCGATAGGAGGTGGCATCGACAGGAGGCATCAATGACAACACGTGGGAGGAGTCGTCGATGGACACCATTGACAGGAGGCAGCATCCGCAGGAGGCAGTATTCGCAGGAGGCAGTATCCGCAGGAGGCAGCATCGAACGTCAACATCGAACGCTCATCAAACGTCAGCATCGAACGCTCATCAAACCCACAGCATCGAACGCTCGTCAAACGTCAGCATCCACAGCATCGAACGTCAGCATCATCGGTAGCATCCACAGCAGCAAGCATCGAACGTCAACGAAAGAGGAAGGCATCCACAGCATCATCGACAGTATCCACAGCAAGCATCATTGGCATGTAGAGGAAGGCGGGAGGAAGGCGGGAGGAGGGCGGGAGAAAGGCAAAAGGAGGGCGGGAGCAGGTAGAGAAAGGTGGGAGGAAGGCGAGAGGAGGGCGGGAGGAAGGCGGGAGCAGGGCGGGAGCAAGTACAGGAAGGCGAGAGCAGGGCAGGAGCAGGTAAAGGAAGGCGGGAGGAAGGCGGGAGGAAGTAGAGGAAGGTAGGAGCATGCAGGAAGGCATGAGAGAGAGAGAGAGAGAGAGGAGCCGATGGGTAATTTAGAGGGTGGAAAATTATGAGAGAAAGAGAAGGTGGGCATTTATGACAAAAACATCCACATGCATTTGCACTTAGTCCACATTACACCTATAGTACTATGTGCATCAATGTTGCACATATACCCATGCACTAATGCACATAGTCTTGATATCATCTAACTTGGCTCATAGATCACTACATGAATAGTGACCCACACATCCCTCCTAGGAGTCTTACCCCAATGCATACCCAAACCTTCACCTTTCATACATACTAACACGCACATAGTAGGGCATATACGTTAGATCACACCATTTCATGTGGAAACATCTTTATGCAGGTGAACTTTTAGGATCAAACATTGAAACAAAATGTGATATGCAAAGAACAAAGGGAATCAAAAGCTAGAGCATAAAAGCTAAGGGAGGCATAAGGTAACACTCATTTAGACAAGTGAAACAACATTGATTGACTTATTCTTTGATTATCTAGTGTGTTATAAATTGCTTGATTGATGAATTCAAAAGTTGTTGAAAAAGAGCTATAGTTTTCTTACATTCTAAGCACTTGAATGTGCTTGGAATTAAGGAGATGTGCAATCATTGCTTATGATGGTCCATGTATGTTTTGAAAATTGTCACAAAATTCATTGAACTTGATTAGCTAGCAACAAAAAGAATGAGACTTAGAAAGCAAAGATAAGAATAGACTGAAAGACCGAAAAACACTCAAATTATAACAAGAAGGTCTAGGACTTAAAACCCTCATTCTAGATTCAAAATATTGCCCCCCATTGAGAGAAAATACCTAGCCTTAGAAGGAATCCTTAACCTTCTTCAACACATTGTACAATTAAATATCTCTATTATGACCGAAGAAGCTATGGAACATAGCATCATAGAGTTGGAGCATGAAGGTCCAAATCAATTTGCAAATATCAATGATGATACATAGCAATAGCTTGCACACATATAAGCTATGATATCCAACCTCCACAAAATCATTTTGAATGTAGAAGCATTAGGGTTCTTGCGAGATTTGCTTTCAAATCTAGGCAGAACACATGAAACTCAAAACCACAAGAATAAAGCCACAAAATGATTTTGTAATTGTCAGGGAAAACTAACTTATTGTTGTATTGTCCTGCCACAACGAGGGATCTTTAAACTACTGCGTCCATAACGACTCCGTCTCACTTTCTTGATATTTGATTGAATGCAAAGGTTTCGCAAAGGGGAGCTACTAATTGCCAGACCATCTCTCTTACTGAGACTTGTATTGTATTATTATTAATGGTGTCAAAAAAGAATCTCTGAGTTACAAAATTAGAAGTCATTTGGCCTCCATTTGGCTAGCTAACTTAGCTCATTATTGCTAAAGTGATTCTCCTTACAAAGTCCCCTAAGATATCACCAAACTTTTGGCCATATTGCAGCCTAGACAACTTGCCCATCTCCTTCTCCTAAGAGGAGTTTAATGTGTGGCTACCATATCTCAAGTAGTGTAAATCACCTACTTATGTTAACAACAAAAGCTTGTGGGTTGGGATATAGGATTTTGGGTTGTGAATAGTTAATCCCCATTGACTCAATTTGGGAAGAACCTCCCTCCAAATATGGGGGGCATGGAAACCATCCCAGAATAAGTGTGAAGGCGTTTCACTCCTCCACAGACACATAGACCATCTAAAATGCCTTTGTTCATTAATTTTTAACGTATAAAAAGAGCACCTAAAATGAGTTTCTAGTTAAATACTCTATCTCTAAGAGGAGCCCTAATGTTCCAAAGATGAACAAGTGCCTCCTCAATCTCAACATCTGACAATTCAATGCCCTAGATTCTGCAAATGTGGCTAAAATCAAGTCAGCACCTTAACAATAGCTTCCTAACATGAGTGGAAGACAATGATTGGCTGATCTTCTTGCCTTCTATGCAAGGAGGGGGGGGTGTTATCCATACTAAGATGCGATTTACTGCTACACCATTGTATCACTTCTATTTTGACCACTATCCATGATAGTTTACAAGGTTGAGTGAGTTGAGCAACCTCTTGATTGCCCTCCTCCAACCTGAGCCTCCAACACTTCTAATCTGCCTTGATGTAGCCAATGCCTAATTTAAAGGACTCCTTTTTTTCCAAGATCCACAACTCTTAAATCATAAAGTGGGCCACTTTACTCAAGATAGTGAGCCACTTAACTTGAGTTAAGTGTGGGTAATTTTTTGGAGCCATGCACTACCTTGCCGCACACCATTTTACTAGCATATGCCCTAAAGGGAAATGCTAATAAAATTGCAAGGAGAGGGAACAACTATGGATGCTTTGCCTCATTCGACAAAGGCACCTGTGTTTCCTCTGTGTTGCCTATAATCCTCAAACTTTGAAGTTGTCTAGATCTTGATGTGAATTGATGAAAAGCTATGATAGAATCCGTCCCCCCTCCCCCACGCTAGTTGAAAAATATTGTCTCATGAGAACATATATGCATTTAAGTATTGATTCCCCTCCCCCCATCTTCCCCCCACCCATCCCCTTCCCATCCCACACACACCCCCCTATCCCCCCCCCCTCCCCCCTCTTGATTCCCTAAAAAAGTGTGCTTCTAAAAAATTTTGAATTAAAAAACCCCTAATGTAAATTTTACATGAGGTGCATTTATAAACCCCTTCTGTTTTTGGAAAACTGTAAGCCCACATAATAAAAATACCCATTCTTTTGAACTCACGTGGTATATTACATGTTCTATAGGTGACCCCCCCGAGCCCTATGGTGACCTTCAATCCTACATGTTGCGACAACGTTTTCCTAGTTTGTCTACCATAAAGACAATGCTCACATGAATCAAAACATGCATAGTCAAGGGATGGTAAGTACTACAAACCAAAAAGAATTTTTGTTTCCTTCAAGGACATATGGCCCAAACGGGCATGCCAAAGAGATACATGTGGGATAGGACCCACAGACAAAATATGATCAATAGAGGATCCATCAACTACAAGAGGATAGAGGTTGCTAGTCTTGGCACCTCTAGCAAGCACAATTTGGCCATGTGTGATCTTCCTGGAAAAATCCCCAAAAGAGACATGAAACCCATCATCATCAAGCACACATAAGATTGTGTGTAAGCTCAGGTGCATGATCATGTAATAGAAAAGTACTGCCAATAGAGAACTGCAATCGTACATTCCCAATGCCAACAATAGCAAGTGACATGTCATCACCCAAGAAAAGTGAACCAGAGATACTGCGGTAGGAGTGAAATCACTCACATCATGGTGCAACATGAAATAAAGCACAAAAATCCAAAAGCCAACACTGCACATACATAGAGTGAACCTTGATCAACTCACACTGGATTTTGTAGGCACAATGTTGTGATCAGAGGACTTTTCTTGTACTTTGTCTTTCCCCTTCTATTTTTGCTTCTCATTGCACAACTCATGATATTGTGGGTGTATATGACCCTTCTTACCGCAATGGTGACATGTCACATTAACATTTCTCCCACAAGACTGACTTACCATGTGACTTAGACCTAGACTTATGTGAGTCTCTACCATGGCCATTCCCATGGTCATTCTTTCCATTACCATCTCTGCATCTAACACTCAAAGCATGGGACACACGAGAGGCATCCAAGTTCTTACAGTTGATCTCTTCTTGAAAAAGAGCATTCTCTACATTAGGCAAGTTCAAAATGAGTGTGTTATTTTTGCGAGCTTTTGATTTCATGATTTTGCAATTGAAATTGATTTTTAGAGCTTTTGGAAACAACCTTGGATGCTTTCTACAAACGACATGTCATGCACTACTGCTATTCTTTAACATAAACATATATTGCGCATCATGCATGCATCATCACTTGGGAGCTCCCAAGGAGAATACTAAACCATTCACAATAAAGGGAGCAATGGTGTTGAATAATCACAACAAATAATAACATTCCAAAGTTTTGCATTACCCAAAAGGAGTACAATATCTAGAAAGGTTCCAAGATCTTCATGTAACAAAAAGGACATGTCACACCCTAATGAAGTGCATGATGATGAGTCCTCCAGAACAATGAATGAGCCATGCTTACGTTGGGCTTCCTACATAACAGGGCATATCTTACGTGTTTGCCCTAACACAAAGGCAAGGTCAGTGGGGGTTAGTGCAGGCTGATGTATGACCATGTGCTCCTTGGGTTGAAGGCCAAGTATGTGCATGTACACATAATACATATGTTTGCAAGCAAGAAATGCCTTTTGGGTAGATTCTCTTTTTTGAAAATCACGACAAGTGCACCTAGGCTCTTCTTTGATGTGCACATCATAACAACTCTCTGTCAAGACTCGAAATACTGAATGTTGTCTCTCAAGTTGCACTACCTCCTCCAAGAACGTCACAACCATGCAACTAGCTGCCTCTATTCTCTTTTGTACATCTTTGGAAATTCCATGTCTCCACTTGCGTCTTCTCCCGCTTGAACCACATTCTGTAGAAATAGGAGGTTTGCTCTTCTCGTTCCTTGGTGGTGTTGTAAAGCAGGCAAACTTGAAACCAGCCTGTCTTAGGTTGCTACACTCTTTCTTCGATATATTTGTTCCTATATCAACTGCCCACAAAGATGGAACAATTGGTGATGCTATCACTTGTTTCTGCACAGCGTTTGTATGCTTGACATCATGATTACAGAACCATATCCATTGTGCAATGGCCTTGTTCTTATAGGCTCTCTCAGACCAAAAGCATGGCGCGACTAACCCCACTTGCCGACTCTGTAATTTTTTGCTGCAATTCTTTCTACCCTCCATACCAAAACACTTTCTCACATAGTTAGGTGGTGTCCTTCGTAAATCCCACTCCTCCTGTGCCACTTCTACCTCTTCTACGTGGGTTGACGTTTCTGCATTTGGTGCACTTACTCCACTTGCAAAGGGCTTGATTGGTATCTCCTCATCCTCTTGGATACATATCTCTTCCATCTTTCCATCGTCAAACTGTATACTCCGTGGCCTGCCCCTGATTTTCCTTTGCCTTGACTCCATCACATATCCCGGTTTATGAGAACTTACAGTTGCTCCAACTCCCTTCTTTTTTCTTTGCACAGTCTCCCTATCACCTTGCATTATAGGCTCCTCGTACAAAGGACTTCCAGCTACAACACCTTGCAATGCACGTGCAACAGAGGTGGGATTTGGGGATTCCCTTTTGCTGGCACTAGCCAACAAAGACTCCATAGAAGGCCCAAATCCAATAAACCTCCCTGTGGTATAGCCCAACCTCTTTGCACATTGAATATATGCATTCAAAACATCACTAACACATGCATCATAAAGTGATATCTTTTGTTTTCCACCCTCACATGCTAACCAACTAGCATGAACAATTTCTGATAAGTTTATGCTTGGAATTTGAGCATGTTCCCAAGGACTTTTGTTAGCCTACGGAGTCAAATCCAAAAATAGAATCAGTAGCTCTCCCCATTGCTACATTGTGCAACAAATCTTAATGAG